>NC_133364.1:53865994-53883351 GCF_049309525.1 Garra rufa
TGGTTCTGTTTAAATACTGTGAAGTTGCTTTGACACAATCTGTATTGTTAAAAGCACTATATAAATAAAGGTGACTTGACTTCATTATTACTCATAAAACTCATGATTATTTAGTCTTGTAGTTGATTAAGGTGGAGCTCATTCTGAACTATTTTGTAGATATCTACTGTATCTAATGATTATTTTCAATATGAGTTAGTCTGCTAATTATTTTCTTCATTACCCAACTGATTTGGTTTGTAAGTATTATGGAAATGGTCAGAATTATACATTACCAAAAATGAATACCATTACACATGCTGTGAACAGTTCAAACCTCAACATGATTAAACATGTCAAGCAACTAAAAATTAAAAAAATGCAATGGAACTATGTAATGTTTTTACATTAAAATGATCAACAAACTTGATCAACTTATGATCAACAAATTAGTTGCCAAATATTTTTTTTGCCAATTGACTACTTGTTTTGGCTGTACTTATACTGTAAGTATGAACTACTGAGTAGTTTTATTTATACCTATTATTTATTTGTACCTTCATGTGCTGTCAAGTTCAGTAAAAGTTTGTTTTTCTTTTAACTGCAGCCTAGTACAACTAAAAAGTGGCATGAAAAGAAACAAATCATTGAGAGAGCAAGTACCTCAAATCTATACTTTAGAACAGTACAGTACTTACAGCCTTACAATAATGCACTTAATTTCCACCACTGACTGGTTGTAGAGGCATGCATGCATACAGTTTTATGTATGTAAAAAAAAAAGAGAATACACGTTGATGCACAAGGTGATGAAAAGCATATTTTATTACACTCTTTAGAATCAGGGTTTAAGGTCAAGGCCACGGTCAAGGAAAAAAAAAGGGGTCACTGTTGATTACAGTTCGTCACCAGAAATTGTCATAGTCATCAGCTGACGACTTGTTTAAGAAGTTCTCTGCTCCAGACAAAACTTGCAGGTAACACTTTCTTGCTTGCACCCGCATATCTCTGATTTTATGTAGCTTTCTGTGGATGATGCTCTGCAGACCTTTCAAACCCTCTTCACTTAGGCCACATTGCGAATCTTGAAAGAACAAAAATATAACAAAATAACATTAGGCCTCCCTTAGAAACTTTAAAAACATTCATCATTGTTGTGTATGTTTATTAGGGCTGCCCCCTAATAGTAACGCAAAAATTGTTAGTCTGTTAGAAAAGTCATAGTTGGACTAAACTGGATTGACTGTGTAGTTGCAGAAAAAACAAAAATACAAACAAACTCCACAGAACATGATGATGGTTGGTCCCTGTAATTATTAGATAGTAATTACATATAAGTGTAATGAAGGCTTACACAGCCACTTATGGTACAATAAAATATGTTTTCATTACTAGGCTACTTTTTACTTTAATGACATGTCATATATGTAGTTACAGGAATATGCACTTTAGTAAAAAAAAAAAATCAGACTCTTACTAACAGTGAAATAAAAATAGTCTGACAGTTGTAATGGCTCAAATAACTTATTCTTTCTCAGCCCTGGATCTGACTCTTTAGTGAGTCAATTTTCCAGGAAAATATTTGGTCGGGGGCAACCCTATGCTTATGTTTGTGCTATATATTACAAATACATACTTTTCAGTGTCTCAGAGGCAAACAAGCAGGACAGTTCTCTGAGGGTCTCAGCACGAGTTGAAAGATATTTCCAATGGTGGTCCATCTCTGCAACAAGAATCTTCTGCTCCTCCTGAAGTCGCCTAACTGACATGATGATGTCGAATGCCTTTCTTTTTGTCCTTAGGTCAACAGAGTCTAGAATGCATGAGAAAAAATTATGACAAACTGACATTTAAGGCATTGTGGGTAATGTGTGTAAGTGTAAAAATATGCATGTATACGAATTGTGTACATACCACTGTGTGGCAGCTGCCATGGCCAAGCTGTCTCACCAGACAAAATGGTTTCTAAGCACAGAGTGTCTGTGTTTGGAACCATTCTGTTGTATTTCTCTACAACTGATGTCAGAATCCCCTTCTCCTCCCTGATCTTGCGGCGGATCCTGGCACGACCTTTGTTGCCATCTGTATCTTTATAGAGACGCTGGGAACGCCTCTTGATACTTGCCACCAGCACCTCAATTCGGCTGGCCAAGGCATCAACATCATTTGTGTTTGTTGTTGCTGAAAAGAAATAGGAGGGACAAAATTACAATAACAGTAACAATTACAATTATTCACGACTAAATCTATTACTAGAAATATATAAATACTAGCCATTTCCTCACCGTCTGCCCACTCCTTTACATCATTGACTCAATCTTTCCAATTGGCTCTCTGTCACTGCCAGTTCGACTTTCATGGACTCTAAGTTTTGCACCTGGCTTTGTAGAGCTTTTGTGGTCTGCAATGACAAATAATCACAGATAGTACAAAAACAAGAACCAAATGTTTAATGCACAGCTTCAAACACTAATAACATACATTACTGAACATCTAAAACAAATTCCACTGATGTCATTACCTTCTGATATCGACGGGTCAGTGCGGTGGCCAAATTGTTGAACTTTTGCTGATTCCAGCGCATGGCCATGAGAGTCAGCATGTCTGTGCGTCCTGCAAACACAGAAAATATCATGTTACTATATTCCCCCTACTTATTATGTAATGATGTAACTAGTGAAGTACTGTATGTGGTCATTTTACCTGCTTTGGACATGTGTTTTGTGGTCACTGCAATCCTGGAGAGAAAAGCATTGCACTGTTCCACCTCCTCCCCTAGTGTTAAACCAGCCCCATCCTGATACGCCCACTCCATTTCACCTGATTAGTAGTAATAAAAAAATAATGTAAATAATGCTGAGAAAGTTTTTACATTCATTTGCAGATGCCCAGTTTTGATAATCGCATAGCAAAGTTCACCTACCTCGCATTTAAAATCATGGGCTTTGGCATGGAATACTGAAAGGAAGGGCTTCATGTTAAGAAGGTGCTGGAGCTCTGGGCAGCTTTTTGCAACTCTTTGGAGGTAGGGCCAATATTTGCAGGTCACATCCATACAAAAAAAAGTGATTTGCCTACTGGCCAGCTTTTCTTGTAGGTACAGGGGATATGCAAAAATTCCCCCCCTGTACATATTTAAAGCACAGAGCAGCACTCCATGCCGACACACCGCAAGCTCCAGTCCCTCCTCATCTACCTTGCTGGCAGATCTTTGGGAGGTCTCTCTGGCTGCTGACCACTCCCCTCCACAAACACCTCTTCCACTGACCTATAATATGGAAAAGGGTTGAAGAAAAACAAGACTCTTCTAAACAAACTCTTGAGTAGAAGATAAATGTAGTCCTGTATGTAGTCTAATCATCTACAATTTTACATGTTTGGATGTCTTGTGAATATAGTCCACAAATCTTGTCACATCTTCATCCTTAGCTATAAAGACGTCTTCAAAGATGGCCTGTTCCTCAGATCTAAAAAAAAAAAAAAAAAAAAAAACATTAATAATAATAATCTGTTGTAATTGTAATATAATTTTACTTGGTGCACATTAAAGAGCTATTTTTTCTTATTAATATTGTTTCAACAGTGTGACATTATACACAGTTTGGAGTACCTAGCTGCATTCTGGAAACGGTAATGCTTGCGGTTTCCATCTACTGAAACTGCCAGCATATCTGGGGTGCACGCAGGACAGATGAAGGGCTCTTCCTTGCAGATTTTGTCCACCTCATATCGCACAGCCTCCCACTCAAAAAAACTTTTCTGAAAACTGTCTGTGGAGATCTTGCTAGTCTATTAGAAGTAAGGAAAACAACGGCTAATAATGTACAACAAATACATTAGCATCAAACAGCTTTTCAACCCACAATACAAAGAGATTAACAACACTATAGGATAAATAAATTCAATACTCACATGACCAAAGCAGACAGTTCGCTGATCCAGCATTCTTAAAAATGCTTGGCAGGACAGTCCTGGTGCTGCCATCTTCATTTCTTCAAATGAAAAAAAGACATCTGTGGCATAAATTGTGGAAAAGTGAAGGGTCGCAGGCCAGTAATCGCTTCGATTTAGGTCGACCACTCCAGCAGCCCAAGTGGCTTGGCATGCCTCTCAACTCAAGCATGCTTAGATCATATCGTCCTGGAAAAATCAAAAACAAATCCACTTTAATGTAAACCTTATGTGATTAATCAGGGTTTGGATTCTTAAAATATTTTTTACATAATTTCATTTACTTTTTGAACATTACTCAAAAGTGTGTATATTTTACAAACAGACCTGTGCTCCCCTATGAGAGAAGAGCATGTATAGATGTTTATGAAAGTGAAAGTCATGACATATTGTCAAGTATGGTGACCCATACTCGAAATTGGTCCTCTGCATTTAACCCATCCAAGTGCACACACACAGCAGTGAGAAGTGAACAAAGACACACACACACACACACACACACACACACACACACACACACACACACACACACACAAACACTGTGAACACACACCAGAACAGTGGGCAGCCATTGCTCCAGCGCCCAGGGAGCAATTTGGGGTTCGGTGCCTTGCTTAAGGGCACCTCAGTCATGGTATTGAAGGTGGAAAGAGCACTGTTCATTCACAATCCCCACCTTTAATTCCTGCCGGTGCGGGAATCGAACCGGCGACCTTCGGGTTACAAGCCCAACTCTTTTACCATATAATAACACTTATCTTTACACCCTTACCATTCATTGTCATCACAGCAACATTCTTCCCTGGGCTGACCCTCAATGACTCTGGTGAACAACTGCAAATATTGTCAGAAATCTCCACAGGTACAAGCCGTACTGGAAAAGATCAAACATGTGAATTAAGATCATTTGTATTGACTGAGTAATACATTGTAATGCTTCAATGGTAATGAAGAACATTGCTGAAAAAGTATGCAAGAGTTGCTCAAAAAGCTGACTGACACGGAATGTCCTCATAAATTCAATATCAAACAATACGAAACAAAAAGGCATTATTTAAATAGTTAAGCTTATGAGGCCTAACGATTCTCAGAATGATATTTATGTTGTACAGTCATAAACCAGGACTTACCACAATGGGAAAGAGCCTTATCTACAACAAAAGTTGGAGGCAATGGCTGGTAGAATCCAGCAGTCATGGCATCTCGGTTATGGAGAACATGCCTGGTGTGCATGCTGACATCACAATCAGCACAGAAGAAGGGGCGTGGTCGACAGTCACAACAACGGACAGCAGCTGGATTGCTCCCACACTGTTGGCAGATGTGTGTTGCCACATTTTCTTGTGCCACAGCTGCGTTCACCAGACGGGGTCTCTCTGCCCTCCACCTCTCTGCAAAGAGACTTTGTCGTATGCTCCAGTTTGAGGAAGCTAGGAGAGGATCTCTTGAGTTTCCAAGAGGTGATGCCTCATCATCTGAGGTATCGCTCAGTGAGTGCTGGAGATCTTGCAGAAAACACTCTGTTAAAATAGTATGGAATATTTAAAAACAACACTTATATATTAAAGTGTACTGCTTGGAGTGCCTTTGGATTTTGAAAATGTAATTTACACAAAAAAAGTACACACCAACAGTCTCTGGAGCAAAGGTCACCTCACAGTTAGTGTCAGGAGCATTGATGGGACGATCAGTTTTCCGAACGTGATCAGCTGTACCAGATAAAAACAACAAAAAACAACCTTTATAACATTTTCAACTTGTCCCAAGGTTAGTAGCACAAATTTACCTCCCTTATTATGAAATGGCATAAGCTCACTGTTTAACGGTTTAACGTTTAGCTAGAGAAAAGGACTAGCAGACATTTATTTCCCAAACCCACATGTGGACAGTCCAATTACTTGCAGTTATCTGTCTATAAGTTGTCATATAGATGATAAAAGCAAATAAGACTGCTTGCTGTAAAAGCAGATCATTTAAAAAGAAACAAGCTGGTTGGCCACTGACAAGACACTCAGAACAAACTGCTTCAAACAAAGACCAATAATTTAGTGTAGTTTATACTGCTTTACACAAACACTGTATGTAATCAATTTATTTTCATGTCAAAAATCAAGTGAGCAGTTCTGGTTTGATTGTTTCTCTGACATATTCCATGTTTGATACATTCATAAGTGCCTAAACAATGTAGATATTTAATATATTGAATCTACAATTATACTGACCTTTATTTGACTGATTCCTGCTTGACCTTGGTCTTGCATAGACAATGGTTCCATCAATGTCTCTTTTTCTCTAATGCACCCTTGGTTCAGGTGTCTTTACTGGTGCTGCTTCCTCCTGTTTCTGTAGCTCACCAAGCAAGTCATCAAGACTCTGGAGCTCATCGCTGAGTTCATGATGATCAACCAGGTTATCCAGCTTCATAAACTGTTCTTGGAGTTCTGAATCACTCATGGTGATGGGCAGAAACACAAACAGACAGACAGAAAGACTCACAACAAAGATGGACAGATATGACAACTACAGATGTAAACAGACAGAGAGAGAGAAAGAGTGAGTGAGCTACAGAGAGACAACTACAGGTTAACAAAATGGACGTGGCTCTTAAAAGTGCCTTTGGTTTGTGTGTGTGTCTGTGTGTGGGTCGTGTTAAATAAAGGAGAAGTGAGAAGCTGGTAAATGTGAAGGACCTGGTAAGAGAAAAAAAATCAGAATTCAGAATTTCTAACAATTTTACCAGTTATTTTTTCATCAGTGTTGGCAGATTAGGCTGTTTTTGACTGGTTTTGAGTTGTACTACATGGGATAAAATGGGCTTGGACAGGTGAAATTTTGATAACTCTGTTATGCCAAATGACAGACATGGAAAACAGTTTACAATGTCGAAACAAAGTAGCCTTCTTTAGAGAAGAACACTTAATTTGCTTTATTATGACATATTAAATAATTGTGGTAAGCCACAGTATTGTCGTAGCTATGAATACATTTGTATTGTGTACCATTGTTAAGATTTGTGTTTTTACTATATAATTTTGTGTGGATTTCTAACAATTACTGGAAAACAAACCAATCTGGCAACACTGTTCCTCATCTCAACATTTATAATTGGCTGAAGTGTTGTGAGCTACTGTAATATGAAAACACATAATAAAAATCATGCAATCTCCTATCATATTACCTCGCATTATTATATGTGGAAAAAAATAAACAAACTTGAATTTAATTAGCTAACTTACTAGCATACTACACATATGGTGCAGCTAATTATATTTTTATAATGTCTGCTGTCATTTACTGCATCACGAAACTACTACCTTGCACTTCTAAAGGTTCTAAACACAACTTCTTGACCTGAAACTGACTTTTTTTACCGAAAATGTAAGAAATTGTTCATGAATTAACTGTTCTACTTACCGAGTGGAAAATCGCAATGGATCTTGGGATCGCGCCATACAATGACGTCAGCTCCACAGATTGATTGATTTATTAATAAATAAATAAAAATACAATATAAATAATCAATCAATCAACCAACCAATAAACAAACAAACAAATAATTAAATAATAATGATTATTATTATTAATCGCACTGCTCTGATTAATCATTGATTAACCAAACAAAATCACAGCACATTACATACAGTACGCTTATCAATATCAATAAACCTCCGATAAAAACTAGAAAACACCTAAAGTGCTTAGGATACTGGTGTTGCTCGCGCTATGGAGCGTTGTTAAAGTCACCGCTGAACGCTGTTTCACAGACAGCACTTTGATATCAGACAGCGTTTATTTTATTTTAAAATAAAATAAAAATCAGTTGACGAGCTAAATAAATATGACCTTGTGGCTGCCAACTGACTAGCCCTGCCATAACTTATTTATTCTTTTTTTTATTCCTATTTATCGTGGTTACGACCCGTGCTTAATACACCTAACACGTCAAATTTCAACGCCTCAGGCTCCGGTACAGATTCTATAGGGAATCCCTGCACGTCTAAATGTGACGCTGAAGGGGTTCCCTGTTCGTCAATAAGTGACGCCGAGGGTTCCTGACCAAGCGTCAATATATGACGAGTTGGGAGTGAGACCATCCATCCATCCATCCACCGATAGCAGCGTCCATAGCAACCAAAACGTTGCAGTTTCACATTATTCTGGCGAGATCTGAAAAATCTTCACAACAACGAGCAAGCGAGTGATTGTGTACATTGACTGAGTGAATATTATGAAACTAATATATATATTTCTCGCTAGAAATGTAACCAAAACTAATTTTTATGCAGAAACTAATTCTAAATATTGAGTTTTTCACTAAAAATGAGAGAAATGTCCGCCATGTTTTTTGTTCTCACGGTCGGAATCTTGAAAGTCACGTGACTTGACGTAAAACAATAGGAAAAGAATAGGCAAAAAAAACGTAACAGTCATACAATTCAAGGGCCGTTATTGTAACCCCTCTACGTTTTGCACTTTGGACCAACGTAGTCAGGGTACGTTTTTATATGAGACTGGGTTGCCACGACATATAAACTCGTGGGAACATGATATTATGTTGTGGCCACGACATAATATCATGTTCCCACGAGTTTATATGTCGTGGCCACGACAAACATAAGTGAACCGAAGGTGTCCCCTGGCGGGCACCGTAGATTTGTCCTTTTTTTTTTTTTTTTTTTTGCATTAGACCTGATGACACTGAAAGAGGAGAGTCAAGAACTCAATGAAAAGGAGGATGATCTCCAGCATGAGAAACATGATTTCATGTCTGGAAAAAAATCATATAGTTGCTCAGATACGGAAGCAAAAGCACAAAAGACGGCAAAAGGTGTTTTTACCTGCCAACAGTGTGGAAATACTTACAACAGAAAGGATAACCTTAAAGTCCACATGAGAATTCACTCTGGAGAAAGACCTTACAGCTGTCAACAGTGTGGAAAGAGTTTCATTCGAAAAGGAAACCTTAATTACCATATGAGAGTTCACACTGGAAAGAGACCCTTGTCTGTCTGCCAACAGTGTGGAAAGAGATTTACTGAAAGAGGAAGCCTTAATGTTCACATGATCATTCACACTGGTGAAAAGCCTTACACCTGCAAACTATGTGGAAAGAGCTTCAATCGAAAATCAAACCTTAAAAAACACATGAACATTCACAGTAGAGAACATTTTTTCATGTGTTCTCAATGTCCACAGAGTTTTAAACTTCAACATGACCTTGATGTCCACATGAAAACTCATTATGGAGAGAAACCCTTCACTTGTCAACAATGTGGAAAGAGATTTACGGAAAAAAGAAGCCTTCAAACACACATGAAGATTCACACTGGAGAAAAGCCTTACACCTGCAAACTATGTGGAAGGAGCTTCAATCGAAAATCAAACCTTAAAAAACACATGAACATCCACACTGGAGAAAAACCTTTTTATGTGTTCTCAGTGTCTAAGGAGTTTTATACTTAAACATGACCTTGATGTCCACATAAAAACTCATACTGGAGAGAAATCTTTCACCTGTCAACAATGTGGAAAGAGATTCAATCGAAAATCAAACCTTAAAAAACACATGAACATTCACACTGGAGAAAATCATTTCACATGTTGATGTCTAAGGAGTTTTATACTTAAACGTGACTTTGATGTCCACATGAAAACTCATACTGGAGTGAAACCTGTCATGAATGTGGAAAGAGTTTCACTGAAAAAAACTAACCTTAAAAGACACATCAGTATTCACACTGGAGAAAAGCCTGATCAGAGTTTTGATGGACATTGAGTAGCTCTTTAACATGTACAATCACACCAAAGTGATTAGACTACAGTTTGTCATGTGATTAACTGATTAAAAAATGAACTGAATTTAACCCTGCTAAATTCAAATATGCTTTTGTGCTTTGATTGGTGCTGAGCCAGAGATGGACATGTTCAGTGCTTGTGTAATGGATTGAAAATGTGCTTCCACTTGCTATAATTATTTTTCTCTCTGGCCCAGATCTTGACGTATAATGAACTGGTTCCAGTAGGGTCATTAGGCTATGTTTACACTGCAGGCTAATGTGGGCCAAATCCTGTTTTTTTATTTAATTTTTTTTTTTTTGCTCATGTGACTCAGATCTGTTTTTGTCATGACAGTGTGAACAACACAAACCGTATGGAATCTGATCTTTTCAGTTAAGATATCTGCCACTTCCATATGTGGTGCTAAATCCGATACAGATGTTTTGCAATGTGACCACAGTGTGAACAGTCACCTAAAAGATTTTACACACTACTCAATGTTATCAGTTGCAAAAGGTAGAGGAAATGTGATGTGTCAGAGCTTACAAGTATTACAGTTACAACTCTATATACAAGCAAAACTGTCTTTTGTCACATTCTTGTCTTTTATTTTTCATATTGCATGTGCAAATTCAACTGGCTTCCACAGCAGATCAGATTATTATTAAATAAATAATCGCATACTTTATGTCTTCCGTTGTTACTCTTTATGATAGAGTGCTGCAGAAGTGTTGCCAAATCCACTGTATCTTTGCAGAATTGGGCTACTTACGGCTCTGGTAATATTCAAGTGCCCACTGATAAGAAATGGCTCTCTGACCTGGCTTTCCTTGTGTATGTAACAGAGATGCCCAGTGTTTTGATTGTTCAGCTCCAGGGAAAGGACCAGATTATCACCCAGCTTTTTGATCACGTCAGAGCCTTTAAACAAAAACTACTGCTGCTCAAAAGACATCTCTCAGCAGGTAACCGTAACATTTACAGCTATAATATTCAGGGAATTTTATGTGCAATTATAATTATATTATTAGTAATTATATTTAGAATTATATGTGGAGTTTGTATTTATAATCAGTCATATCAGCATTTGTGTTTTTGTTGTACTTCAAGCTGATCTAATTTGCTTAAAAATTGTCATGAAGTAATAATTTCCTCCTTTTTTCAGTTATTTATTCTATTTTTTTCTTCCTCTGTTTTACATGCCTGCTTTGCTCGTTTCACTTCCAATCTCACACTGTTCTTTCTGTTTCTCAACCCACATGCAGGAAATTAAGCCCATTTTCCCTGTCTTGGAGAGGTAGGCATGGTGAAAGAGAAGGTCCATGAATATGATGCTGTTCTCAGCAACCTTATCCACTGCTCAACCCTTCACCATCAGTGTGGATGCAGTCAGAGCTGATCTTCAGATGGAACTAATTGGTCTTCAGTGTGATTCAGAACTGAAACACAAGTTCACATCTCTTCCTTTGACAGACTTCTACAAATGTGCCCCAGCAAACAGGTACCCAAAGATGTGCAAGCAGGCACAAGTGATGCTGTCTCTGTTTGGCAGATCCTACCTCTGCGAGCAGACTTTCAGTCTGATGAACTTGAACAAGAGTAAACTCAGAAGCAAACTAACTGACTCTCACCTACAAAATATCTTTTCTTTGTCTGTAAGTCAGCTACAGCCCAATCTTGAAAAACTTGAAAAATAAGGACCAGTTTCATATCTCTCATTAGGTCACGGACATTGCAACTGAATGGTTTTATTATTCCTCACAGCTTGACTAGTGTGTCTGGCATTGAACTGTTTAGGGTTGCCATCCGTCCCTTAAAATACGGAATCGTCCCGTATTTGAGAATACATTTTTTTATTGTCTAATGCAAATCATCCCACAAGCATTTTATGAAGATGCCTCCTTTCCTACTATTGATTGGGTAATACTTGATGTCATCGATAGTTTGATTGGTCTTTTTGACTGTCCAGTGAAAATGACGGGTCTTTTAAGCAGAGTCTGCCAAGTGTTAGCAGAGACTAAATTATAAAAAATGTCGTGTGACAAAATGCCTCCATTGAGCATAATTTCCGCAATGACAGAGCTAACAAAAATCAAAGCACAGTCAGACAGTTCTTTGTACTCCAAGTCTCTCCCGAAGCAGACATTGCAATGACAGTATAATTATTATCAACAATATTTAGGTTAATTGCTAAATAATGTTAAAAATGTACACCAGACTGTCAAAACCTAGCTGGAGTATTTTTTTTTTTTTTTTGTAATTACTGTTTTCTCCATGAAATAAAGAACAGTCTGTGAAAATAATAAAAATATTTGACCCTGGACCACAAAACCAGTCATAAGGTAAAATTTTACAAAACTATTATGTATGCACTATATAGAAGCTCAATAAGCTTTCTATTGATGTATGGTTTGTTAGGATAGGACAATATTTGTTCGAGATACATCTGTTTGAAAATCTGGAATCTGAGGGTGCAAAAAATCAAAATACTGAGAAAATCACCTTTAAAGTTGTCATAATTAAGTTCTTAACAATGCATATTACCAATCAAAAATTACATTTTGATATGTTTACAGTAGGAATTTTACAAAAATCTTCATGGAACATGATCTTTACTTAATTTCCTAATGATTTTTGGCATAAAATAAAAAATAAATAAAAATAATTTAGACCCATTCAATGTATTTTTGGTTATTACTACAAATATAACCCATCGACTTAAGACTGGTTTTGTGGTCCAGGGTCACATATATGTAAAACCATGTCAACAACTGAAATCCCAGTGAAATGAATGGCTAAAATCAAACTTTATCTCAGAATTAGATTTGGCCTGGTTTTCACACACTGGGTCACAAATTGTAATTTGTTAAAATTCTGTAAATACAATGTACATGGATTACATTCCAATGTAATATTATGATTTGCTTGTTAAGGATAAGTCAGACACATAAGCATTAATTTATTATGTAAAGATAATAAACAGGTAAATTGCAACGTTCCATATTTTAAAATTAGAAATAGGCTATATTAAAACTTTACTAGCTAATGTTTGTAGCTAGTTTATGTAGGCCTATGTGCTGTTTCCATGTTTGGATGGGTGTTACTGCAAATAATGACAAATATTTTAGCCGAAATCTGTTATCAATACCACCCTTTTAAATTAAGTTCATTCATATGATCATTAGAGAAGTCTGTTGAGTTGTAAAAAAAAAAAGAAAAAAAGAAAGACTGACTGCATCTGTTTACACAGATTTCAATAAAAGACCACCACTGCCATGCCATTGGGCCTGGGATCACTGTGGTCTTGGTCCCCAAGGGATGTGGCACTGCAGTATGCGTCCCTTATTTTTTTGTATTAAAAGTGGTAACCCTAAACTGTATTGTACATTGAACACTTGCAGATTGTTTGTTTTTATTGTAATAAGTTCATTAAAATGCAAAACTTTACCAATAAAATTGCATTAGTTCATCAGATTAAAGTTGTTTTATATTTTTTGAAATATTATGAATACCCTGCTATAGGGTTTTTTTTCTCAGCAAGGGAGAAACGCTTCAAGACTTTTATTTTGGTCTGGCGATGTGACGTCATAAGGCTGCGCCGCACTCCTGCATCTGTGTTTCTGCTGAAGGAAGGGGGACTCACTAAATTCCAGGGGTTTCATTACCACGACGTAAAATGGGCGTCCCTGGGGGCGTTGGGAAAACGCCCCTTTCTAAAAAAAAAAAAAAATATTAAGAGAGGTCACCGATCATGCGCAGTAAGGAAGTTTTTTTGCGCGGGCATTTCAAAACCTAGGATCAGCACTGATGGATAATGAAGGACAACACAGTCATACAGGTTATTTTTATGTTTTAAAATCTTACAATTAAACGATTTTCGAAAACAAATAAACAGCCGTTATAGAAATGTAAAACGTGTAGCGTCTATTTATGAAAATAAATGTTTTACAACGGTATCGTGGCCAGGTATTTCAAGACACTGTATATGTATATGAATATAATTATGAAGGGCACGAAACCCCTGCGACTGTGGACAGGTATTTCAAAATACTGTATATACTGTATATGAATATATGAAGGGCACGAAACCCCTGCGATTGTGGCCAGTTATTTCAAAATACTGTATTGTATATGAATATAAATATGAAGGGCACGAAACCTCTGCGATTGTGGCCAGTTATTTCTAAATACTGTATTGTATATGAATATAAATATGAAGGGCACGAAACCCCTGCGATTGTGGCCAGTTATTTCAAAATACTGTATTGTATATGAATATAAATATGAAGGGCACGAAACCCCTGCGATTGTGGCCAGTTATTTCAAAATACTGTATTGTATATGAATATAAATATGAAGGGCACGAAACCTCTGCGATTGTGGACAGGTATTTCAAAATACTGTATTGTATATGAATATAAATATGAAGGGCACGAAACCCCTGCGATAGTGGCCAGGTATTTCATTATGAATATACATATCTGGCACGAAACCCCTGCGATCGTGGCCAGGTATTTCAAGATATTGTATATGAATATAAATATGAAGGGCACGAAACCCCTGCGATCGTGGCCAGGTATTTCAATACACTGTATATGAATATGAAGTGCACGAAACCCCTGCGATCGTGGACAGGTATTTCAATACACTGTATATGAATATGAATATGAATATGAATAAGAATATGAAGTGCACGAAACCCCTGCGATCGTGGACAGGTATTTCAAGATACTGTATATAAATATAAAGGGCACGAAACCCCTGTAATAGTGGAGGTATCTGAAGCAAATGGCTTTTCCCTTACTGCGCATGATCGGTGACCTATGCAAATTCTAAAATAGGCCACGCCTGCCTGGTGACGCGGTATTGATTACGCTGTACTGAAACCCCTGGAAAAAAGTGCATCCCGAAGGAAGGTGTGTGCTTTTATTCATTTATGGTGTTTAAATAAATAAAACTCATTTAGAGATTTATATATGAATGTGTACAGAATTTTAACCAATGTAACACTGCGAAGACTTATTCAGTGATATTAATGAAGTTTATTTTGTGCGTGTAAACAGCATGTGCACAGGAGTAACAGAAACGTTTAGTTTCATTCACTCAGAAACTGAATCAATCGCATCGCAAAATGATTCACTGTTTTGAATCACTCGAATCAGAGCTCACTGACGACTCCTGCTGCTCAAAACAACGAGCATGCAACACCTGTGATGACAACTTTTATAAATCAATAGCAAATGTTTTTATGAACGTGAATGTATTAATGTAGCCTACATAACAGTACATACTAATACAAACGGTAGCATTTCAGGCTATATAATTTGAGTTATTTTATTAATTTGAATGCTAGGGTTTCTGTGCTGACAACTGAACTAAGCTGATTGAGACACACCCAGTGATTGTTTCTGCATTTAAAAATGCAGTTTGTTTTGTTTTTTTCTGTTAATTAATCTAATCTTAAACAGGACAAAGTGTCCAAAGACAGAAAAACTCCTGAAGAAGCAGCTGAGATCCACGTGACACGTGACGATTTGAAAGATGGCGTTTATTAAAGAGGAGAGTGAAGACATGAGGATTGAAGTCAAACATGAAGATACTGAGGAACAAACAGGTTGGTTTTCATTCTCAAAGCTGAACTCACTCATTTGATTAAATTGTCCAGGACCACAGAAGACAGAAAAAAACCCTTACATTTAACTCTGCACCTCATACAAAACTATTGTGTCAGAGAAGACTGCGACTGCAATGCATTGTCAATTAAAATATTTGGTACAGCTTGGAAATTTTTTGCAAAAAAAAAAAAGTTATTGTGATTGCACTTGTCTGTCGTGTTTTTTTTATACTGTACATATTTTTATATTCATTATAAAATGGCTATGTTTGGGGTTAGGCTATGGGGTCTAAAAATGTAAATAATTTATCAATGAAATAAAAAATCTAATAACTAAATTAGTAATTTATTAAAAACTGCTTTAAACAGTGTAATAAGTGAAAATTGCATGTTTTAGCATCAGTCAAAACATTGAAAAATGTATGTTTTATAAACAATGAGACCAGGCTGGGAATGCAGCATTAAAGCGAAACCTATACTGTCAATGTTGTTCATTTTCAGTTCCTGTTTTTTCATATTTGGTCACTTTTTGTTCTTGTTCAGTTTGATTGTTTGATTTCTCGCACCTGTTGTGTTTATTATCCTTTATAAGTATAAGTTCCTGTTTGTTCCCTTCTAATGTTTGTTGTGAAATTATGACAATATAAATATATTATATCAATATGTGATTAAAGGGATAGTTCACCCAAAAATGAAAATTTGATGTTTATCTGCTTACCCCCAGGGCTGTATGTAGGTGACTTTGTTTCTTCAGCAGAACATAAACAAAGATTTTTAACGAAAACCGGTGCAGACTGTCAGCCATATAATGGCAGTAGATGGACACCAAACCTTTAAAAGTAAACAAAAACATGCACAGACAAATCAAAATTACACCCTGCGGCTTGTGACGATACATTGATGTCCTAAGACACGAAACGATCGGTTTTTGTGAGAAACTGAACAGGATTTATATAATTTTTTACCTTTGATACACAGCCACATCGAGTTTAGCATCAGGCATGTTACACGTGTAGCGCTCTGGTGTAGTTTACGCAAACGCCGGAAGTGATCTGTCGCATGAATACGACACTCATTGTTTACACAGTGCACAGAGATTGTGGGTATAGCGGCTATTCAAAATGGTAATTACTTACGCTTATCCTGATTGTTTAAACCGATTTAAAGCTAAAAGATTTTTCACTGATTTCCTCTTACGGCTCTTTTTTCTTCTTACCTTTCAGACCTGATGGCACTGAAAGAGGAGAGTCAAGAACTGAATGAAACAGAAGAGAAAGATAAGAATGAGAAATATCATGATTTCAATATCGAAGATAAACCAATTGGTTGCTTTCTGACTGAAGAGAATTCCTCACCAAAAAACCCTCAAAAAACACAAACTACAAACCTCAATCCTCACTTGGTAACTCATATTGGAGAGAGCTCTTTCACCTGCCAACTGTGTGGAGAAATTTTCAATCGTAAAGAAAGCCTTAAAATCCACATGAAAACTCACGTTGAAAAGAAGCCTTTCATATGCACTCAGTGTGCAAAGAGTTTTACACAGAAAAAAAACCTTAACGTCCACATGAAAACTCACTCTGGAAAGAGACCGCATGAATGTGATCAGTGTGGGAAGAGTTTCATACACAGAAAAACCCTTAATGTCCACATGAGAATTCACACCGGAGCGAAACCTTACTCCTGTCCTCAGTGTGGAAAGAGATTCGCCATTAAAGGAAATCTTAAGATTCACATTAGAAGTCACACTGGAGAGAAACCGTTCACATGCAATCAGTGTGGAAAGTGTTTCAGAAATAATGTTAACCTTAATAATCACATGAGGCTTCATTCAAGAGAGAACAGTTTTAAATGTCATCAGTGTGAAAGGAGTTTCACAGACATGAATCACCTTGAGGATCATGTTAAAATTCACATCGGAGAAAAGCCTTTAATGTGCAATCACTGTGGAAAGAGTTTTACATACAAAGCAAACCTTGAGAACCACATGAGAGTTCACACTGGAGAAAAGCCCTTCACCTGCCCTCAGTGTGGA
>NC_133364.1:53883851-53940720 GCF_049309525.1 Garra rufa
TCTACAGTACTGCATTACAGTCAGTTTAGTCCTGCCCTGAGATACACATGTACACACATTCAATTTGTGAATTCCTTTAATTAGAGAAACATTAATTTACCTCAACCTATTCAGTTTAAACAGAAGAATTGTGGATAAACCACATAATTTCTTCACCGTCCACTTGTTCCAAACCTGAATGAGTTTCTTCTGTTAAGCACAAAAGGAGATACAGTTGAAGTCAAAAGTTCAAAAATCTGCAAAATCTTCATTTTACCAAATTAAAAGGGATCATACAAAATGCATATTATTGTTATTTAGTACTGACCTGAATAAGCTATTTCACATAAAAGATGTTTACATATAGTCTACAAGAGAAAATAGTTTAATTTATAAAAATTACCCTGTTCTAAAGTTTACATCCCCTTGATTCTTAATACTGTGTTATTATCTGAATGATACTATGTTTTTTTGTTTAGTGATAGTTGTTCATGAGTCCCTTGTTTGTCCTGAACAGTTAAACTGCCTGCTGTTCTTCAGAAAAAACCCTTTTCAACAATAAGTGAGCGTTTTAACCTTCTGTAATAGTTGCATATGAGTCCCTCAGCTGTCATCAGTGTGAAAAGATTCATACTGTCATTGTTGGAAAGGGTTCAAATACACAAAAACGGTGGAAAACCAAAGAATTTGTGGGACCTGAAGAACAGCAGGTAGTTTAACTGTTCAGGACAAACAAGGGACTCATAAACAACTATCACTACACAAAAAAACACAGCTGTGGATCAAGGGGATGTAAACTTTTCAAAAGGATAATTTTTGTAAATTAAAATATTATTTTCTCTTGTGGACTATATGTAAACATCTTATTCAAGGTCAGTAGTACAAAATAAACAATAACATGCATTTTGTATGATCCTTCTTATTTTGCCAAAATAATTTACATTTTGCAGATTCTGAAAGGGGGATGTAAACCTTTGACCTCAACTGCATTTTTAAGAATGTTGGTAACCAAACAGTTGACGGTAGCCATTGACTTCCATAGTATTTAGACTCCTCTTAGATTCTTCAAAATATCTTCTTTTGTGTTCAACAAAAGCAAGAAACTCATACAAGTTTAGAACAAATGTAAGGTGAGGAAATAATGACATTTTTATTTTTGGGTGAACTATCCCTTAAAGGGGCTATATGTAACTTTTTCCCCAAAATAAACGTAACAATAGCCTTTTTATTTGACCATTTATGACTCAAACATCTCCTGATGAGCATACTGACACCTTGTCAGCTCACAGTGGGTGCACCTATAAGCCTGTATCCTACTTTTCCTATTTTCTGTCGGGTCGGATTTTTCGCGCGCTGTCTGCGGATGTGACGTTTCAGATCACTCTGCCACCACCGCTTGTCATATATTTTGCAAACAAACTTAGTTTCTCAAACAATATATGTATTTGACTGTTCTTACCTCTGTAAACATAATGTTGACTTCTTTGCAGCGGATGACTTGTGAAGTGTGTACGTACGAGCGCGCGCTGCGAGAGCGAGCAGAAAGGAA
The DNA here is from genome assembly GCF_049309525.1 of Garra rufa. Classification (NCBI taxonomy): domain Eukaryota; kingdom Metazoa; phylum Chordata; class Actinopteri; order Cypriniformes; family Cyprinidae; genus Garra; species Garra rufa. Next base: position 53,885,380 of record NC_133364.1, read on the forward strand.
GAGCAGTTATGTTTTTTGGCCACAGGCGTCAGTCGCGAGTTTAAATTTCAGAAAATTGCATATAGACCCTTTAAATAGCATTAAATTGAGAAGAAAGAGATCAAATAAACAGTTCTGACTGCACTGATCTGCACAACTATATCTGACCTTATTTAATCATTATCACTGTCTGACCACCAACATCAGCTCACTAAGTCCACTGAGTTCATGTATACATGTGCCACCCGTTTCTGCTAACTAGACTGTAGTACGTTCATCAGCCAACCATTCTATGAAACATGCTGTATCGGTAAAATATATGAAGTTTGATTAGAATCTGGAAAATTATCAACAACATTATCGTTAATGAAAGTATTTTGGATATTGCAAACTTTGTTTGAGACATTTGTCCCTATAATATAGGGTATACCCGAAGCATACATCACACATACACACACTGCTCTCTGTCCTGTCTCCTCAATCACCCTCATATTGTATGCTGTGTTATTTCACTGTATTGTTATTCTGTCTACCCATCCATCCATCTTTTCATCTATATAGACAGACAGGACATGGACACTTACTTTTGTCAGCATCTAGAACTAGATCTACAACTAGTTAATGAACTAAATAATACAAATAAACTGGTTCAACCAATAGGAATATAACTACAATGTGACCATGTAGTGAGTCAAACCATCATCTGACATCCCTCTTCTCTGAATCACATTCAGAGACATGGTATTTGAGTAATGTTATCAGTAATGAGTCAGCGTGTACTTTTTTGAACTTTTTTCACCAATCGTGGCATAGATACTTATGTAACACCATGGATCCAATCAGGCCATCATTTGGCTGCAAAACTGCAAAAGGTTTCAAAGCTCAGCCAGAGGAATGAACTGCAGCACCCTCCCCTAACAAACATCCCCTCTGAGTAACTGTTCCATTTGAATACTTACTGATCCCTCCCCTCAGACAGTTTCAATAATTGTCCAATAATCACCTGCCTCACAGTGGTCTCTTCTTTAGCCCGAGAAAAGGAGGGGGAGGAAATATTTGGATTATCTGTGTGGGCTCCTGAAGTGGCCTGAACATGAAGACTCTTATTAAAATAGTGTCCTGCTGTCTGATCATCTCTCAACTGACTGATGGAAGGAAATTTCGGGATAACAATGCAGGTGAGGGCAGGGTTGCCAAACCCACAGAATTGGGCTATTTTTTAAATGGTTGCTTGACATTTATCTCAGATAAAAAAATAAAAATAAAAAAACTTAAAAGGAAAATTTATTTTGTATTAAATGTAAATGTTGCATTCAGATTTTTTGGGGTTGGGTTTGGCCTGGGTTTTCTGATCTTTTGTACAATGATTACAGCTAAAGTTGAGGTCAAAAGTTTACATTTTGTTGTTCATGAGTTCCACAAGTCCCTTGTTTGTCCTGAACAGGTAAACTAAGCATGAAACAATTACAGTTGAAGTCAAACGTTAAAATACACCTTGCAGAATCTGGGATCATACAAAATACATGTTATTTTTTTGTACTAAAGATATTTTACATAAAACACGTTTACATATAGTCCACAAAAGAAAATATTACAGAAGGTTCAAACGCTCATTGATGCTCCAGAAGGAGATTCAATACATTTAAGTTGAGGGAGGGGGTGAAAACTTTTGAACAGAATGAAGTTGTGTACATTTTTCTTATTTTACTTTTTTTTTAGTACTGCCCTTCAGAGGCTGCAGACGATACTTACATGTTTCCCAGAAGACAAAATAAATTACCCTGATCTTAAAATTCAAAAAGTTTTCACCCCCTGGCTCTTAATGCATTGTGTTTCTTTCTGAAGCATCAGTGAGTGTTTGGACCTTCTGTAATAGCTGCATATGAGTCCCTCAGTTGTCCTCAGGGTGAAAGATGGATCTCAAAATCATTGTGGGAAGGGGTTAAAATACACAAAAATGCTGAAAAACCAAAGAATCTGTGGGACCTGAAGGATTTTTCTGAAGAACAATGGGCAGTTTTACTGTTCAGGACAAACAAGGGGCTCATGAACAACTATCACTAAACAAATAAAAAAAGTGCTGTAAATCATTCAGGTAACAACATAGTATTAGGAATCAAGGGGATGTAAACTTTTGAACAGAGTCATTTTCATAAATTCAACTTAGTTTCTCTTGTGGACTATATGTAAATGTCTTTTAGGTGAAATATCTTATTCAGGTCAGTACTAAATAAAAAATAGCAAGCATTTTGTATGATCCCTCGTATTTTTCCTCAGCTAATGTATATGCATTTGAAAATAAATGTTTGCATAGGAAAACATTAAAAGAGGGGTTCAAATACTAAGAATCTCAGACAGCTCTAACGTTTTAAAGGACATTCTGAAAGAGGAGGTAAGCTCATAGGTAGTGTTTCATGAAACATTTATATGTTGATGCAACATAAATGTTTAATTTATATAACAAATGCAACATGTCTTATCCAACTCTCCAAATGCTCATTAAATCATCAAGAGTGATGGGTAAACATTTTATTTGCCTTGACTCAAGCTCTAAAAGATCAAGCCCAGAGCTCCCCAGAAGCTGTCTAATTTTTATTTATAACCTAATTTCAATGCAAAGATATAAATATTCCACAACTATTGTAAAACTTACAATGATGTAACTTTATCAATTTACAACGTGGCCACAACAAAAATGAACTGTCTGTGAACTTCAGTTTTTTGTGTATGACCATACTAACAGACTCTGAGCCTGGAAAGAGGACGAAGATGCCCTATGAACTTAAATCGGTCTTCAGGCTTTACACTGACAGCATAGATGATACATGCACTGTGGAGATCTTCAAGCCTCACACACTGGATGCCTGTGGTTTCAATAGTAGCCATCCTCTGGCTATCATCATTCACGGCTGGTCGGTGTGTTGAGTTCATTGATTTAATAGAAAAAAAAAACAGATCAATAGTTTAAATGTACAAAAGGTCACAAAGACCTTGGCATGTATTGCAAACAGCAAAGCAGAGTTATTTCTAATCTGATAAAAGCGAAATTGACTTCCAAACAAAACTAGGGAGATGTGATCTATATTGCAGCAGGCTCATCCAAAATAAATGAACAAAATCAAAATCTAAATCCTGCTCCCTGTGCTGTAGGTGGACGGAATGATGGAGAACTGGATTTCCAGGTTGGCATCAGCACTAAAGGGCTCAGAGGGAAGCATCAATGTAGTGATTGCAGATTGGCTGACTCTGGCACACCATCACTATCCTACAGCTGCTCAGAACACACGCACTGTGGGAAAGGACATTGCCCACCTGCTGAGGTGGCTAGAGGTGAGGGTTCGTTTGGGAATACAAATGGCTTTACAGCTATGTACTGCAGAATTTATTTTCCAAGGGAGTGAATAGCTACTACCATCCTTACATCTAACATGGAACTGATTGACTTTCAGTACAATGTTAAGGCAGGGGGGTTTGGGTTGGTAAGGATTTTATTATTATTATTATTATTATGTTTTTGAAAGAAGTATTTAAATCCATAATGGAGCCTGCATGACCAAAGCGTTGCGCCAGCCACATCTTAGCATCTCACCTGCCTCAACCTCTCTCACTCTTTACAGTGACAGTACAATTCTACGTTCATTTGCCACATTATTTAATGTTTTATTTATCCCTTTAAATTCATAATGGAGTGCTCAGCACCGAAGCATCGCGTCTACATCTCTCACTTTACACTCCGATTGATGTATATAAACAAACAAATGAAGTGCAATTCTACATTTATTTACCCATTTGCCATCTTAACTTGTTTTATTCCTACTTTTTGAAATCCTCAATGGAGCGTGCCACACCTTAGCGTTGTGTCTGCCTCAACATCTCTTACTGATTCTGATTCTGATTGATGCATATAAACAAACCGACAGTGCAATTCTATATTTATTTACCCAATTGCCATATGTTGTGTTTTATTCCTACCTTTAAATCCATAATGCTTAAAACAACAGTTACCATATTGCTGACATATATATATATATATATATATATATATATATATATATTTAGTGCATCCTTGCTGAAAAAAAGTATTGATTTCTTAAAAAAAAATGTAGTAGCTTTGCTTGCTAATGGCAAAAATACTTAAAACACTTACTACATGGTATTAATCTGTGTGTCCCTAACAGGATTTCAAACAATTCCCTGCGGAGAAAGTGCATTTGATTGGCTACAGCCTTGGAGCTCATATATCTGGATTTGCTGGGAGTTACCTAGCTGTTTCTGGGAAAACCTTGGGAAGAATTACTGGTGAGACAGTCTTGTCAGCATTGTGAATATCTCACCAAACAATGGTGCTAATATACAAATACAAGAAAAACCTAAACCTGAAGATCTTGATTCTCACCAAACACTTTGAACGTTATAAAAACCTGCATTTATTCCTGCTGAAAGGGATAGTTCACCCAAAAATGAAAATTCTGTCATTAAATACTCACCCTCATGTCGTTCCAAAGCCACTAGACCTTCGTCCATCTTCGAAACACAAATTAAGATATTTTTGATAAAATCCAAGCGTTTTGACACTGCATAGACATCAACACAACACATGTTCAAGGCTCAGAAACATAGTAAGGACATTGAAATTGTTAAAGTCGATATTGTTGTATTCTTTGCACACAAGCAGTATTCTCATAGATTCATAAAATTAATTATGGTTGAATCGCTGATGTCACATGGACTATTTGAACAATGTCCTTACTATCTTTCTGGGCCTTGAATGTGTCAGTTGCATTGCTCTCTATGCAGGGTCAGAAAGCTCTCGGATTTCATGAAATTTGTGTTGTGAAGATGAACGAAGGTCCTAGGGGTTTGGAACGACATGAGGATGAGTAATTAATGACAGAATTTTCATTTTTGGGTGAACTACCCCTTTAATAATAAAATATTAACTATATATTAAATTGAAGCGTGTCTTGTTTGTGTAGGTTTGGATCCTGCGGGTCCATTGTTTGAGGGAATGTCTCATACTGACAGACTCTCACCTGAGGATGCTAGGTTTGTGGATGCCATCCATACATTTACCCAAGAGCGCATGGGACTCAGTGTGGGCATCAAACAGCCTGTTGCCCACTTTGACTTCTATCCCAATGGAGGATCAATTCAACCAGGGTGCCAGCTGCATGTACAGAACATATATGCACATATAGCCCAGTACGGAATTTTGGGTAAGTTGCTTGGACTGATAGATGGATAAATGTGTGGACAGAGAAAGAAAGGGATAGGTTCATCCTCATAACTTAAATGTCAGATTGGGATGAGAATAAGATACATTCAAAACATCCCATTAATGACAAGGTGAGAACGGCTAACCAATAACGACAGCTTTCTAGATGAAAGGCATAGACACATAAAAGCAGCTGTCATCCTGACAAATTAATTATTTCAAATCCCTGCTCTGTTCTGCTCTCCTGCTGAGATATGCCTTCAGGCAATTAAAAATCCCTTTGGGAAAAATCGAAGCAGAAAGACAGACCCGAAATCCTTATTTTTAACAAATGACTCCATGACTCTGACAGGCACACTGCAAGGGTGGGACAACTGTAACTGTAAAAAATGAATAAGGGAAAGACAGTTAATTAAATGTCCTTCCTTTCAAAAGTTAACAAAAAGTTATGATTTTTAAAAAGTCTTTTTAAGAAGTCTCTTGTTAACCCAGGCTGCATTTAATCAAAAATACAGTAAAAACTGATATATTTTGAGTTAATAAAATTTTAAATAAGCGTTTTCGATTTCAATTTACACTACCAGTTAAATGTTTTTGAACAATAAGATTTAAAAAAATTTTTTTTTTAAAGAAGTCTCATCTGCTCACCACGCCTGCATTTATTTATAAAACTGTAATATTTTGAAATATTTTTATTTAAAGTAACTGCTTTCTATTTGAATGTATTTTAAAATGTAATTTATTCCTGTGACCAAACTAAATTTTCACATTATTCGTCTAGTCTTCAGTGTCACATGATCCTTCAGAAATCATTCTTATACGCTGATTTACTATTCTAGAAACATTTATTATTATTATACATTTTTAAAACAGTTGAGTACATTTTATTCAGGACTCTCTGATGAATAGAAAGATCCAATTTATCTAAAAAACATTATTTATTGTAACATTATACACTATAGCATTCCAAAGCTTGTAGTCAGTTTTGAGAAATAAATGATAGAAACTTTTATTTAGCAAGGATGCTTTTAAATTGATAAAAAAGTGATATTTTTTATGTTACAAAAGATTCCTATTTCAGATAAACGCTGTTCTTCTGAACTTTCTATTCAACAAAGAAACCTTTTTTTTTTTTTTTTTTTTTTAAAGTAATATTTTTTGGGCTTTTTATGCCTTTAATGGACAGGACAGTAGAGAGATGACAGGAAATCAATGGGCAGAGAGAGGGGAGCAGGATTGGCAAAGGACCTCGAGACGGGAATCGAACTCAGGTCACCATGAGCGCTATATGTCAGCACGCTAACCACAAGGCTATTGGCGCCGACACAAAGAAACCTTTTTGAGCAGCAACTCAAATATTTGAATGATTTCTGAAGGATAATGTGACTGGAGTAATGATGCTAAAAATTCAGCTTTGAAATCAGAAATAAATTATATTTTAATATATGTTTAAATAAAAACAGTTAATATAAACTGTAAAAAATATTTACAGTACTTTGGATATAACTGCAGGCTTGCAAAAGACAGCTCTTTAAAAAAACATTACAAATCTTACAGTTCAAAAACTTTTGACTGGTAGTGTATTTAAATTGTAATTTATTCCTGTGATGGCAAAGCTGCATTTTTAGCAGTCATTACTCCAGATATTAGTTTAATATACTGGTTTACTGCTCAAGAACCATTTCTTCTTATTATTAATGGCTTATTATTAAATAAAATCAGGATTCATCAGGATTCTTTGATGAATAAAAACAGAATTTTTTTTAACACAGCTATTTTCTAAGATTATAAATGTCTTTACTGTCACTTGTAATGAATTTCATGTCTCCTTGCTGAATAAAAGTATTAATTTCTTTCAAAAAATTAAAAACTGATCCAAAACATTTGTACCATAGTGTGTATATAGCATCACAATTTACCCGACTATCAGCATCACTGCTAACTCACCGCAGTAAATGTAGACAGACAAGTGATGTTAAGCTAAACAAGTGAACTTGTGGTCATTTACTGTGTCCATCTATCTTTAGGTTTTGAGCAGACAGTAAAGTGTGCCCATGAGCGCGCTGTGCACCTCTTCATTGACTCCCTGCTGAACAAAGACAAGCAGATTATGGCCTACAAGTGCAGCGACAACACAGCTTTCGATAAAGGCTACTGTCTGGACTGCCGAAAGAACCGCTGTAACACTCTGGGTTATGACATCAAGAAAGTCCACACTGGCGCAAGCAAGAGACTGTTTCTCAAAACCCGTTCACACATGCCATACAAATGTGAGAAACCGCTACAACAACTCAAAAAAGTGTCAAATAGTCAAGTCTGTAAAAAGGGAGATAATGATCTCTAACGGTTAAACTGCTCTCCCTAATACAAAAGGTTCCAAAAATGTTTTAAGTATGTTTAGACATTTTGTTAGAAATCAAGAATCAGGACATTGTTTGTGGTTTGTGATTACTTGTACAGGTTGTTTTTGAAAAATATAATCAGTTCTAATCGACCATCACTTTCCTTCCCCATTAGTGTTCCACTATCAATTCAGGATCCAGTTCATCAACCAAACTGACAAGATTGACCCCACCCTCACAATCTCTCTAACCGGGACACTGGGAGAAAGCGAAAATGTACCCATAACACTGTAAGTATGCAATTTACATTGATATCAGCAGCAAAGTATTACTGAGAATCACCTTAATGAGCTTTGTAATGACTTTCTCATCATCATCCATATCATCAAACAGATACATTTGAGGTTTCTGCCTTTCAAAAAGCTTTTTGCTGTTAACCTTTATCCGCTATAACCAAAAAAAGCCTATCCATTTGGTAATGTATAATAACAGAAGCATTATTTAAAATACATTTACAAGTACATTTTTAACTATGGTTGGTTCATAAGTAAAGTAAAAGCTTAGCAGAAGCTCTTGATCTAACTGTAAGCCAAAGATCCCTTAATGAAAGTCTGCTTGATAACATTTGAGATGAAGAACATCAATGTTTTATGTTCTAGGCTCTAAAAGCTTGAAGTAACATGCTCCCTTCAAGGGGAAACCACTTGATTTAGTCATCATAGCACACAGAGAGGTCTCATCAGAATAGCTTATTTCACATGAATTAATGAAACACGTGTGCTACCAACATGAAAGTGCAGAAGGACTAAAACAAAAGCATGCACACACATTCACTCATGCAGGCTTATAGTGCCTTTTCAAATCTACATCTTTCAAATCTAAATCTTAATTTTCTCAAATCTAAAAACTGAATGAAGTAAGCCTGAATCACTTCCACTTCCATCTTTCTCAGAGTTGAGGAGATTTCAGGTAGCAAGACCTTTACGTTCCTCATTACGCTGGATACTGACATCGGTGACCTGATGATAATGCGCTTTACCTGGAAGGAAAGTCCAGTGTGGGCAAACATGTGGAGCTCGGTTAAGACCATGATACCTTGGGCCAAAAGCATTAGAGGACCACAGCTCACAGTAGGGAAGATCACCGTGAAAGCTGGAGAGACCCAGAGAAAGTAAGTGTGAGAGGGGACAGATAACAGTTTGCCATTACAGATAGTGGATGCATATAGAGTGATTTCACAATGTGTCATCAATCACCATATTAGTGGCACTGAACGTAAACAATGTCACTGAACAAAACGAAACTCACAAATTTAGCAGATTATTGCTGCTGAAAATGGTCAATTATTGTCATGTGCTGGGCTGTACTAATCGGTCGGACCTTACAAAACAACATTTGGAGTACTATAGACTGCCAAAGGTTATAACAAATCAAGGAGAAGAGTGCAAAAAAACTGTCTGAGGAACAAAAGGAATTTATGGTTGGCCAAACTGAAGCAGGATTTCCAGGTCAAAAATCTTGACAACGTGTTTGTTTTTATCTTTTCCAGTCAGGTAGGTGAAATATTAGACTAAAATCTTAATTAATGCAGCTTGTACGTATTTTTAGCCTCTATTAAATTTAGTTTGTCAAAATATTGCGCCCTTTCCTGCTTTACACGTTTTTTCTGTGGTTACCATAGGAATATGAGGTAAATGAGATGCTGATTAAGAGCCTGGATTTAATATTTAATGATCTTGGATTATCTTTAATGTCTAAGTAGAATTTTTTTTTTTTTTTTTAATGACGGAATTGATGATTGAAGATGAATAGGTAAAAACATGACAGTAAAAAGTAATGCAATACATCAGAAGCAGGCATGATAGTGTATATGCAGACAAGACAATATCTCAAATACTGTTAAGTAGAGAAATACAGTAAAACACAGCAAATACATTTTTAAAGCAGACACCAAAAAGCTTCTAACCGTTTTCCAAACATTTTCAAGCGTCCATTTCATGTTTAGTTATTCTAGCGACCTCTAGTGGACATTGCTGGACATGCCGTTGTTTTGAAACGAAGTAAGGCTGAAGCTCATAACAGTTTCTTTTCTCGTCAGAACTACGTTTTGCCCACAGACAGATGACGGCATGTATATTGAGCCATCGCAGGAGAAGGTGTTCGTGCGCTGTGAAAAGAACAAGAGAAGCCGCAGCAGAAACGAAGGATGATGAAGCACGGCTAAAGCAAACTCACCTCACACATGTGGTCACGTGTTCACGGCCATCGGGACTTATGGGACTGGGATTTCCTGTATTATATCATATAATTTTTACCCTTTATTTTTTTAACGAGAAATTAAAGAATGTTGAATTATATAAGGGTTTTGTTATTAAACATGGTCTTTGTATATCAGATGTTTTTTTAATTTCACACATGCTAGCTTCTATCAGGAGTAACCCCAGAGTGCACTCTGGACGATGGGGCGGGGCGACACTTTTGGGCGGAGCGACACGTGTCGCCCCGCCCCTATTTTTCTGTTCCCGCCTTTGCCATTTTCCTCCGACCCCCCAGGGGGCAGTTTGTGATGAACGGCACGGCGGCAGCAACAGTATGCAGTAACGAACGAACGATACTCTACGTTGATTGCGATTCCAACTGGTAAGGGAAAAATGGTTGTGTAGATTTATAAATATATTTAAAAGTGTAACATGATGTTCGAGAATCAAATCTGGAATAATTGCTTAAGCATATCCCAGTGTCTTTCAGATGATATAATTAAACTGTTCTTTGTTTGTTTTTTTCCTTCTTAGAATTTGTGAGATTCCCCACTTTTTTAACAAACATGGGGCACCACACCGTCGTAACCAGAGCAAAACATGAAGTTTATATGAAGTCCACTCTTAAACTGTGCCCATTTTGTCACTATACGAACAGTATTTCGCACATGGTTCATGTCCATGTTCGTAGACATTTTGAGACCGCAGTAAGATACAAAGGTTTGGTTTTCCAAATTGATGATTTGTATTAAATAATTACTATAACCATATTAAATTAAGTTCGCTTTGTAATGTGCTTAGTTAATTCATTTTCAGATTTCTTCATTGTCAAATGCAGCAACCAGTGCAGAGAAAAGGCACATTTTCACTGCTGCTTTTGTGAGAACACCGTTATTAATAAGTCACAATTAATGACCCACATATTAAGCCACCATGAGCCTTGTGTTGAACCAGGAGTTACTTCAGACATGCATATTGAGAATGTCATGAATAAAGACACAGGTAATTGAATCTTGAAGAACTTGTTCTTTTATACAAAAGCAATATGTTTCATTTTCTTAAAGCAATGTTTAATTTTTTTTTTTTTTTTTTTTGAGATAGAGAGCAATAAATTACTGAATTGTTAAAGTTTGAATGAATTAATAATTTCTCAATATTTTTTATGAATAATTGTTGATTTTGTAGTGGGTCTGAGCATACAGCACGAGTGCAGCTCAGTAGCACAAAGGTTTGGAGCTGAATCCTGCATTAGAGAGAGCCCTGCATTGAAAGTGGAGAGGTTTTGTGATACAGCAAAAAGACAAGATCCCACATCGACAACTTCCGCTTCTTCAAACAAAGGTCAGACTTCTTGACAAAAACAAAATGTCACATATTTATTTGGCATAATCCTCTCCATGTCGAGTGATCTGTTGTATCTGGTAATATCTCTATTGCTTTATAAGAATCTCTTCCAAACATGAAGACCAAAAACCTAATGGATAATGGGAGCAAGCCAGCAGTTACACCTGAATCTGAACTTCAGTGTTCTACAGGTAACCGACTTGTAAACTTGTACTACTCAGGGTTGCACTGGTATGATATTTTCACAGTACAGAAACAGTTTCAGAAATTATCGTGGTTTAATGGTATCTGGTCCTGCTCAGTAAAATGTGAGAGTCATTTTTAAATATCTAATATTGTTAAAAATCATTTGTCATTGGATCATTTTTTACTCCTACTCCAATAACAATAAATAACATTACATATACTTCAGTAATTATTTCTATAAGTACTTTTACTTGCATACAGCTTTTGGATATTCTGCCCACCTCTTTTTGCTATATTTTTGACTAGAAACAAAGTTCATCACAGTTTACGGATGGAAGGGATTCAGTAAATAGCATTAAGTTGGGCATCTACTGAAAATAGCATGGGCTAAAACCTTGATCTCTGGATTTAAGATTTGATATAGAGCAATAGTACATTACAGTACTTTAAGCAAATGTGTGAGATATAACTCTCTTTTAACCATGAAACTGTCATACTGCTGCAACCCTAATATAATATACTGTATAAAAGTTAGTATGCACAGTGATTTTAAAACATTAGTAACATTACACTGTGTGCCTAATAATTATGCACACAGTGTGAAGTGCAGTAGTAAAGACTGACCTTTAAACATGTTGTTTCAAGCAACTTCAGTAGCAGAAGAAAAAGGTCCGAGGACTGCTAATGTGAAGCCTAATACAGTTGTGTGTGTGCACTGTAATTTGACATTATTAAAAAACAACTTAAGAAAGCACATCCAAAGACGACACACTGAATGCAGGGAGACTGTATCATCCAAAAGGTATTTAAGATGCCAGTGTGTTGATGGCAAAAATGGAATTTTTGCTGTTGAAAAGTCTTTCCATGGTGCATCCACTCCAATCCATGTCCTGAAAAATACCTGGGGAGAGTCACAAAGGTCTGAGTGTGAATTGGATGAGTGCTGTGTTACCAGAGACTTTGCCCACAGAAGTGGTATTCTGCCATTTGAGTGTGACCACTTGCAGTCTTTATCCTATTGTCCACGTGTTGGTCAAATACAGACTGATCTTGCAGAAGAAACATTGTGTATGATGGTTGACCAGAAGTGGTTTGGAGATGCAAGGAAACACCAGTTAATTGATCTGAAGAAGGAAACTCTGGCTGAAGGAGTTCCATTGTCAGTGTCTGTACAAATTGGAGACCAACTCAACAAATTGCATGTGTCTGTGTTTGAAAAAAAACGCTCATATTACAGCAGACTTGGCAGAGTAATGGTCTCGTATGATGTTAAGAAAAACTCTTGGTACTGCCCTTGCTCAATGCCAAGGAAATCTTGTATTCACAAGGCTGTTTCAAAGTGGCATCTCTTTCACCATCAGAAAGAGTTGTTCAAGAAGGTGAAAAGTGTGGAGGAAGTTCCTCCTGAATCACCTGAAGGAAAAAAGGATGCCAACACCAGCTATCCACCATCTGACTCAAACATCAAAGAAATGATCCACTACATGATGGCATACAAAAAACTTCCCAGTGAGCTTCCCAAGACATTACTAGATCATTCCAGAGATATAAAGTCCAACCAGTGCTTTCCAAGGCATCTGGTGCCCACAGAATTAAAATGTACCAAGTGCACAGCTGAAAGCTTAAGTGATCCAAGACTCATCACAAAAGATGCCAAGATAGTGACATTTTCTGGTGTAATCCAAGGTATGGTTGATTATTGTAATATTACATTAAGATGTGCTTTCAGATATTTTTATGGATATTTTAGATTCATGCATTTATTTACTTCTTTAGGCATATCTACTTACTACAGACAGTGCCCACACTGTGAAATGGTATATAGGTACCAAGAGTGGTCAGATGGAATACATAATTTCAATGACCACATTCTTTTGTCATTGCATTTGTGCATGTTCCTAAGAAACTCAGTACAGGTATGTCATAATCCCAATGCGTTGTTTTCCTATGAACTTTTAAAGTCGCTGTTTTTTTTTTTTTCATTCAATTAATTAATTCAATGTATTTTTTATCTTGTTTAATTCCAGAATAGTACGGCAGTAAGTAGGGTAATGGAAACATTACATTCAATTGAAGGTGGGCCTTTTCCTAAAAATGAACTTGTTTTACAAGCCTATTTGCACTTTGAGGCCATGACAGAACTGGATTATCATTACAATTGTGTCACTTGTGGGCACTACCCAAGTGTAGTCGTCATGGATCTCCACAAAAAGGGAGCCTTTGGCATGCCTGGTATGTTTAAACATTATAGTTTGATATATTTAAATGTTTATTTATAACTATAGTTTATTAATTTATTCACAAAATATATTTATTCAATCACATCCACATTGTAAAGTGTTTTTCTTTTTTTTTTTTTTTTTTTACATTTCCATAATCCTATTATTTCATGGGCATAAATTGCATTCATGCATAAATTGAAATGTAAATTAATGTAATCTAAATATATCCTACTTTGAAATACTATAGTCTTTGTTTAATTTTATTAATTGATTGTAGTGAAATTGACCCCCCTCCACCAAATTATGATGGCTACGTGGATAGTGAGAAGTTTTGGGAGGCAGTAACAGTAGAGATGATAAGCCGAGGTTTTTATACAAGTATGTCTCGCATCACTTTTCAGATATACAGCCTTTTACCTAAGTTTCTTTCTTTAACCGCAGTTTAACTTCTTTCTCTTTAATTATTAGGTGGGATGAGGAACCCCTTCGTTGTGCCCCCAAGCTACAGCTTTTGGGCGCCATGGATTGGTATTCATACCAGATCATCCAACATCGTTCTCAACACAGAGTACGCTAAGCTTCATGTGTCACAAGACTCATCTGAGGATGACGTACCACTTACAGAAGAAAGGCTTGCAGATGAGCTGCTAAATCTCCGTGTATGGTTTGTTTCATCACAAAAATATTTTAATTGAGATGTTTTGTCATGATGTGTAATAATTTTGTTACAATTTTTCTTTTTGGCTAGGTTGAGGAAATAAGGGCTCTTTGTATGGGATGTGGAATAGATCACAAAGGTTCTAAAATGGATTTAATTATCCGACTAAAAGAGAGGATGTCAAATAGAGTCACCTACAACAAGGTTTTTGAAAAAGTGTGGGGTGCATCTGGTAAGTCAGACTGTACAGTTATGTATTAGGGTGGCATAAAAGTATTGATATAACAGTTCTTTTTTACATAATCATTTTGCTGTTCAAATTGAGGCGATGTGATTTAATTATAAAAATGTATAAAGATTGACATATTGAGTATTCATGGATTATGAATTGACATGTCTTTCACTTAGGTGGCTGGGCTGTTATAACCTGCCCTTGTGGGGTTGTGTACTCTGTGAAGTTTAACATCAGAGCAGAGAGCCCTCGTGATTATGCTGATCTCCTGCTTTCATGGAAACATGTTCCCAATGTTACTGTGTACGACTACCCAAGGGGACTAGCCTCGCATGCAAACCATCGTTCAAAGAAATTATTTAATCCTTTTGAGGGTCGATTACTGCAACCATCTGAAGAAAATATCAAGAAGGCATCAGAAAATGACTTGAAAGTCAGTTTGCCATGGCTTAACCACAGGAAAGAACCAGCTGATCAAGATGGTCATCCTGTTACTGGTTCATGTGACCATTATGTCTTGTCTGATGTGTTCCATCAGAACAACAGTAAGGATCTTAGGGATTCCTTGAGAAAGATTGGCCTTGTCCCGGAGCTTGCAGGAAAAATAAACAGTCAGACAGCTGAGCAACTCTTTTCAGATATGAAGAAAAAGAACTACTTCCTCAACATGATGAAACCATCATCCCACATATTCCTTGCAAGAAATATTTTGCACCATAAAAATGTTGCACGGAACAATACGGTTGTGAAGCAGTTAAGAAAATTTACAGATGAGAACACTGAATTACAGTTTGATTGCAATGGAAAGATAATTTTGGGTAATGTATTATCAATGTGTGTATGCTTGTTTATATGTATACGTGTGTGTGTGTGTGTGTGTGTGTGTATATGTAAATAAATGTGTATGTATATGCTTGTGTGTTTTAGGTGCAGCCGTGAATCCTCAGTCCTACAACACTGTTGATCCTTCAGCATGCAGTCAAATCAGGTATGAAGGTGCAGTTTTGGTAAAAAGTTAAGACATCTTTGATTGAGATGAAGTGATAATTCATGTTGTTTTTCATTTTTTTAAGGCACCATTTGAAGAGCACACATCACAGTGTGACAAGCCACAAGCCCTTCTGGGCAGTGGAGGACATGCTTCCGGATAAAGCAGTTTGGGGCCAACAATTACCGGAACATCTTCAGAAAATGGTAGTCATTCGTTTGTGGCCATGCTAAAATTCTTAAAACATGATCTTAGTTCATGCTTTTTCATTTCATTTGTTCAGGTTGTAAGTGTATTGGACCCTAATAGTGACCCAAAGGAACGTATTGTTTCTGTGGGGTCCACTGTGCTGCTGCGTTCTGATTTTTTGTCCTTAGGATTGTCAGAAGGAGTTGAAGCAACGGTAAAATAATTTTTTATTTGTAAAATGAGATGGAAAAATATCAAATGAACTGATTTTATTTTTTTTTTATTAAAAAAATTATAGATTTTGAACTGTTGCCTACGAATCATCGAGCACATCGCTTTCCGCAGGGTAAGGTATCAGTCTCGAAGATTTTATTGAAAACCGGATACATTTGTATGCATCTGATAATTGTTTCTTCATTACAGGATATCAGTGTGTATGTTGCTAATTCCTACGTCGTAGCAACCTGGCTTCCACCACTCTCTTGTTTCCCAGAGTTGTCCCTTCCGGTGAGTTTGGTGAAAGATTTTACTATAGCTGAATATAAAGAACATTATAGTTCCTAGGCTCTGATATGTTTCTACATAAATTTTAGGCTAATGTCAGCCAAACAGACCTTGTGGTTCTGCCAGCTTGGGTACCTGGCCACTGGCTGCTGTGTGTAAGTATTAGAATTTATATGAGGACTAAGTTAACAGTAAGTTGTAATTTAATCAATATCCAATAATCTAAAGGATAATCTAATGTGTACTAAACAATGTGCTGTTGAATTTACTTCATTTTGAATTTACTTGAATTACCATTCATTACATAAAAAACATTACAGAGATGTTTGTGTACAGCATTGCTTGTGCATTTTACAGATTATGAAACCAAAGACCAGAGAAATGTATTTTCTCGATTCTATGCAACAAGCAGCATTTGGACCATACATTGACACTTTCAGGTTTTAGAAATGTTCAGCATGTGTTCAGAGATTACAGTGGTTCTGTTTTAAACTGTAATCTTTTTTTGTTTCCACCATTTTGTTCATTACCTTATATTTTGTGTTCACTTGAATTTTTTGTGCATAAACAGTTATGCATCAACAAACCACAGATATGACCCTTGTTTGCAAAGATAGTATATAGATATAAGATAGTATAATATAGATAAATAGTTTAGTTAACATTAAGGACTACATCTCTAAACAAATATTTTTTTTTTTATTATTTTTTTTTTTTACAGGAGCATTGCAAAACTCATTGACAACCGAGAGTGGACAGAGAAAACTGCCATTACATTTGAAGTAAAACATTTCATTTAAATGCAAACAAAAGTCTATTTCATTACACAAAGTATAATGTGTACTGATGTGATGGAAATCTGTGAATGTAAATGTATGTACTTGTTTTAATCCAAACCACAGGGAATACCGAAGCAGGCAGGTGGGAACAACTGCGGGATCTACATACTGATGGTAGGTTCAATTTTAATTATTATTGTAGTTAATTATTGTAAGTTATACCCTGCTCATTTTTTTGCACTTTATGAATTGTAACAGTACACTCTATACATGGCTTTGGGGCTCCGATTTGATTTCACAGAGGTATGTCATTACCTCATTACATCCTTCAAGTTAAATAAACAGACATCCATAATTATTGTGTATATTATTATTATTATTATTTTTTTTTAAAAAATCAGGATGACATGCCCCTGATCAGGAGGTGGTGGTGTGCTCTTATACTGGATAACTTCACTCTGCAAATGTATGTAGCTGTTTGCATGTTTCCTACATTAAACATTACTATATTATGTGTACTAGATCTACCAATGTACCTACCTACCTCTTGTCATTTGTTCTTTTAGCGCTCAACCATACAAAAGGCAATGTCTTCCGGGAGATTCAGACAAAGCAGGTAATTTATTGTGCACATACATTCATTAAGAACTAATAATTTTATAATTGTTACAGCTACAAAGTTTTTCAGATATGAAATTTGATAGATTATGTACTATATTGGTCGTCCAATAGCCATGTTTCCACTGCCACTTCTGGGGCTTGATCGTGCCTCATTGGGGCTTCCTCTGGGTCGACGGCCAAGGGTTTCTGGTTCAATGAATACCTTGGTACAAAGCGGGCCAACTAGGGCTTGAGTTTATCTGAGCCTGGATAGAGAGTCAGCACCATGAATCATTATATATATATATATATATATATATATATATATATATATATATATATATAATGATTCATGGTGCTGACTCTCTATCCAGGCTCAGATAAACTCCATCTTTGCATTTGACCACTCATCTCTCTCTCTCTCTATATATATATATATATATATATATATATATATATATATATATCTCAGTTAACATCAGCATTAAAGACATTTAAAAACATTTTAGCTCAACTCACTTTCAGACAGCAGTGTGCCCTTAATGCACACTTTTGCTAAGCCCACACTAATGCGAGCTCCGCAGCAGACTTTTCCCGACAGTCAAAGCAGCATTGTGTTGCGAAAGTGCGGAGGAAGGAAGACATAGGAAGACCACTACTGCTAAGGGTACCATTTGGGACAGGGCCATTATCAGTGCAGACATTTACATTCGTTGACTAAAAATATACAGATGTTACTGAATGTCACTAATGCAATCCTGACACAAAATAATTAGGATCAATGTATCACTTATTGTAAAACATCAATGGTTGGTTTAAAAAAAAAAAATGCAAACAATCGGCCGCATGTTTGTTTTGGTATCTTGCTGGTTTCTAGTTTCGGCTAATGTGTGTTGGAGCTTTAAATGGATATTTATTTTAATATTATCGTTATAAGAGAATATTAATCTATTTATTTCTTATTTTATTCAGAGCATGCAGTTATGACAACAATTTATCAGGTTTGTCTGAACCAGGGTTTATATTTTTGTCAACAACATTTATATCCAAAGAATAAATAAAACTGTTTTTTTTGTTTTGTTTCAACAGCTTCCCAATGAAATAATTTCCGAGATCCTGAAGGAAGTTGTTTTAGTAACTGGTGATGCTGCATATTTGAACCTTTCACTGGTGTGCAGTTGGTTTAGGGATGTGGTCACAAATGAAAGTTTTCGGAAAGCAGCACACTTTGCCTGGCTAGACAGTAAGATGTTTTTTCCTGTTCAATGCACATTTCTTGGATTGAAATTTGTGGTATGTGACATTTAAACTTGAATCTCCACACTTATATCTTTTCTATATTTTGTCTTTACATTTTAAGGTGTGGTCAACTGGAAGATGTTCTCTCAGGACTACTGTGAAGAATTCAGACAGATGTACAGCATCAGGGAATGCTCGGAATGCTTGGACCTTTTCAAGTCCTATCCACCAGGGTATAGGGGAAGAGGAAGACGAGGGGAATTGCTGGGCTTTTACTCCGAAGATCGTTGTACAGGATTTTGCTCGCAGGACTGTTTTTTTGCTGCAGGACATGAATTTCCGTTAAACTCATAAAACTTGTACAGAATGGGAATTGAGAGATGACCTGGTTTTGATGTAGTAATTGATGCAAGTTAAACTTTAAAATGTATAGTGTTCTAATGAAAAGCTGTGGCAAATGTGTATGACAAAAAAACATAGGCTTCATTCATTGTGCATATAAGGTACCTTGGTTCTTTAAGGTTTGCATAAAATACGTTCTGCTGTAATTACATTTGATAATGTAATGTCATTTGCTATAACAGGCATGAAGTTTAACTAATAAGCAGTTTGGAGTTTATGTAATAAAGAAAAAGTGACAGACTTCGTTTTGTTCTTAAGAGCATGTATATATGCTCCCTTATAAGTTTATTATAGTAAAACCATGGTTAATTTGTGATTACCATGGCTTTTTGGAGCAATAATCTGTATGATAAGTTTAACAGCCGTATATGTAGTAAAAAAAATATATGTATTTAAAATATATATATATATATATATATAGTAATCATTTTCGTAGGGGCTAACGGAAACTCACGGTTACAGTGAGACTGGTGACATGTCCGCTATAGTTTGCTCTCTCTCTCTCTCTCTCTCTCTCTCTCTGTGTGTGTGTGTGTGTGTGTGTGTGTGTGATTTTAAGGTACATTGCGTACCATACTTATACTACTGTGTCATTAACTTATAAAAAACAGTGAGTAACGAACCATCTACTACAGCTGTTGAGGGAGTGATTGTGAATTAGACCATTCTTTCTTTTCTTTTCGTATTTCTACTTCAATGGAATATTGTGGAATCGCAACAATGAACGTAAAATTTATAAACAAGTTTATACGTCTGTTGTGTTCTTCCGCATTCCCAGCCTGCCCAAAGCGTCACACTTCTATGCACCAATAATCTGTAATAGCGTCACACTTCTATGCACCAATAAGATCATCTTTATTTTAAACCAATAACCGTTAAGGTGGGCGGGGCGACACGTGTAGCTCCGCCCAAAAGTGTCACCCCGCCCCATCGTCCAGACTGCACTCTGGGGTACTACGGGAAATGCGAGAGTCATCTTTAACTGCATTTTCTAAAAGACATAAATAAGACAAAGGTCATGTAAATTTAAAGAATTGTCATTTAAATGAAAAACAACTCAAATCAAACCTGCAAGTTACAAATTTGAATTTACATAAACCAAATATATATAAAAAAATCTGTTAAAATTAGATTTTTGTTCTGTTTATTAATAGTGTGATTTTAAAAGGTACTAATTCTGATTACATCACTAATGATGACCACCATTACTGTGTGGAATACAATACAATGGTAGTCTGCACATCATGGATGCTATTTCAATAACATAATTACAATATTAAACGCTATTACACTTAATAACATTTTTTTATAATAATTATAATAATAAATGATGTGCATAAAATCGAAAACAAGCAGGATAAATAATCAGATTAATGTTATAATGGCAGTAATTAACTGCAATTTCAGATTGTTAAGGAAACTGTAGAGGTAAAGAAACTTACCGATTGCAAGATGCAGTCTGCCCGAAGCATTGTAATCTTGTCCATTTATTTAGAGCGACAGCCTTGACAATATTTGATCCATTGTCTGTGGTGATTGACACTTGCTGCTCCTCACCTAGTCCCCATGGAAACCAAAGCGTCTTTCAAACCTTGAGACAGATTTTCTCCCGTGTGATCATCGGGAAAATATGCTGTTTGCAGGCATCGGCTTTTGATTTCAAAATCATCATTAATAAAGTGCACCGTCAAACTCAAGTAAGGCTCCGATGTTCTGCTTGACCACATATCTGAGGTAGTTGCGTAGTATTTCACGTCTTTTAAATCCAACTCGACACTGGCTTTGCATTTGGAATACATTTCAGGGATGGCGACTCTTGAAAAATAACTTCGCGATGGCAGTTGGTATCTCTTATCAAGAGTCTGTATCATTTTTTGGAAGCCGGCTTTACTGACGATGTTTGCGGGCATTATATCTTTGCATAAATGATATGTGACGGCGTCAGTTATTTGTTTGTGCCTTTTTGAACTTTTTTCATATGGTGTGCAGCTCGCAAATGCCTGCAGTATTGATTTTTGATCACCTGGTTCCGAACGTGTTTGGGGTGTACTTTTCTCTGTGTCCACAGATTTTTTTGCCATGCATAAGTCATAAACCTCTTTGTGACGCTGCCTCAGGTGTTGGAAAAGGTTTGTCGTGTTGCCCTGTTTCGCCGCAACGACAGACTGACAGGTCTTACAAATTACCTGGCTCTGTGATACATCAGTTTTCCTGTATCCAAAGTAATCCCACACCACAGACGTTGACTTTTTTTTGGGCACCAAGTCCTCCTGTGCTGAACTCATCATCCCTGTTGTTGCAGCCTAGGCTATTTGTCGTTAAGCTCAGTCTCCTCTTCTCGCGCTCTGTTTAGGCGCGCTGCGTTGTGATTGGTTCAAATAGCATTCTGCAAAAAATTGTCGGGAGCGCGCAAAAAATCGCGCTGTAAGGCGATTTAGAAATCGCGCATGTTCACATCGCGATTTCGATACGATTTCAATTAATCGCACAGCCCTAATATATATATATATATATATATATATATATATATATATATATATATATATATATACACAGTATGCACTTGGATATGGATATGAAAACATGCAGACGTTTAGAATGAACGTTTTTTTTTTACGAAAGTGTGTTGTTTGTAAGTTTCACAAGATATTTGTCATTGCTTGCACAAGCGCGCATATGAGGAAAAACATTCGGACAGTGTGTGAAATATAGTACTATAAGGTCAAAGTGCCCATAGTTACCAAATTACCATTAATAGGGTTCAAATAGGCATCATATTGACACTTACCGCTATGTGTTTTATCAGGTTGGAGCTGGAATCTTTGTATGCAGCGATGTCGCTTCGCTTTGGTGCACACAGCCTGCATCGCATTATGCAACTGTTTTTCCTCACATCTTGAAGTGAAAAAATAGAGTTGATTTGAGGCCACGGGTGATCTGCCCCCGATACCTCACACACGTCATCCTCTGCTTCAGCCATCACCTTTCTGAACTTAAGCGGGAGATGCGTAGCAGACTCTCGCGAAGCAGCCTATCCAACGTCTCGCGAGACTTCAGATCAAGTCACGTAAACGAATTATTATTTTATATATCTAATATTTATTACAATTTTGTCAGTAACGGAGGAACGCCATCAAATGTAGTAAAAGTAAAGTTTTTTCACTAAAAATGTACTTGAGTAAAAGTAAAAGTACCTATCTTTAAATATACTCTAAAAGTACTAGTTACCCCAAAAATTTACTCAAGTAAATGTAACGAAGTAAATGTAATTCGTTACTACCCACCTCTGGAAGTAAATCCGGCCCTAGACACATAAAAAAAAAATACATTTGTTTTGATTTCATTGTATATTTATTTACTTATCTGTTGTTTACACAAAACTCCATATAGTCTCATCATTCACATTCATCTGTTGCCTTCAGCCGACTGCATCCATGATAACAGTGTTATCTTAAACACCAGCCAGCGCACCATCATTTTCAGTGTGTATCTGGCTAATCTGGGAAGTACACTATAAAAAGTGCTGGGTTAAAAAATAACCCAACCTTAAAGGGATAGTTCACCCAAAAATGAAAATTTGATGTTTATCTGCTTACCCCAAGGGCATCCAAGATGTAGATGACTTTGTTTCTTCAGTACAACACAAAGATTTTGAATTAAAACCGGTGAAGTCTGTCAGCCATATAATGGCAATGGATGGGCAACACACCTTTAAAAGTAAAAAAAAAAAAACATGCACAGACAAATCCAAATTACACCCTGTGACTCGTGATGATACACTGATGTCCTAAGACAGGAAACGATAATTTTTTGCAAGAAACTGAACAGTATTCATATCTTTTTTTTTTTACCTTTAATACACAGCCATGTCCAACTGTCCTGAGCACCAGCTCATCATCCGGCACGTTACATGTGAACACGCTGTTCACTCCTAATGTCGTCCATGAACAGCAGTATAGGTAATGTATATCACGCTGCTGTCACTTAATACACCAGTCTAATATAAACGTGATTTATTTTCCCAGCTGTTTAACTTCACAGACATAAATGTGTTTTTGTAACTTATGGATGTTTTTAATATAAACTTGTGTGTGAAAGACAACTTAGTTTAATATTCACATGCCCCGTGCCAGCCACTTTTTTTCCATGTGCTTTGGAAGAGTGCGTCCAAAAAAATGTATCAGAAATTGAAACTATGTACATGATAATCAAAATGCTCTCATGTCAGCACCAATAGCCTCATGGGCAGGGCATCAACATGTATCACTGTTGTACTCTGGGTGTCCTAAATCCTTTGTTTTCCTTTTCAGTAGTTTTTCCTAATCTTACTTATGATTATATGTAAATTTAGCAAACATGTTTGATCGGAAGATCTGAAAGATACCATGCATTTACCCTCCCCTTGACAAAATGAGGAGAGAAGTGACAAAAGTGGACAAAAGAGACAGAAATACAGAGACAGTTTATTGTATTTGTGATCTGATCAACCAAAACCTATTTTAAACCCAGGTGTAAACAAAGGCCAAATCTGCTGTGAACCTCAAGATTGTCTTGTTTCTGAAAGTCTTTCCACAGTGATGGCACAGCAAAGGCTTCTCTCTGGTGTTATTATGACTCATGTCACACATAAAACTACAGTTCTCTCATCTGTGAAACCTCATGTGGTATTTAAGTTCTGCTTTATTTCTGAAACTTTTTCCACAGTGACCACATATGAACGGCTTCTCTCCAGTGTGAAGGTTCATGTGGCTGTTAAGGTTTCCTTTTTGGTTGAAACTTCTTCCACATTGCTGGCAGGTGAAAGGCTTCTCTCCTGTGTGAACTCTTATGTGGTCTTCAAAGTGTCGTTTATAATTAAACCCCTTTCCACACTGAGGGCATGTGTAGGGCTGCTCTCCAGAGTGAATTCTCATATGATCTTCAAAGTGCCGTTTTTGACTAAAACTCTTTCCACACTCAGAGCATGTGTAGGATTTCTCTGTATGAGTTCTCAAATGGACTTCAAGGTTTTCATGTTGATCAAAACTCTTTCCACACTGATCACACGTGTAAGACTGATCTCCATTGTGAATTCTCATGTGTCTGGCAAAGCTTTCTTTTTGAGTGAAGCTTACTCCACACTGTTGGCAGATGAAAAGGCTCTCTCCAGTGTGAACTTTCATGTGGGAGTTAAGGTTTCCTTTCTGGTAGAAACTTCTTCCACACTGTTGGCAGGTGTGAGGTTTCTCTCCAGTGTGCATTAAAACATGTCTTTTAAGACTTCCTCTATGAGTGAAACCCTTTTCACATTGTTGGCAGGCATAAGGTTTCTCTCCAGTGTGAACTCTCATGTGGATTTCAAGGTTTCCAGGTTGAGCAAAACTCCTTCCACACTGTTGGCATGTGTACGGCTTATCTTCTGTCATTTGAGCCATTTTTATTGAGGAAGTCTTTTCAGTCTGTGAATAACTAAAAGATTTTTCTCCATTTATGAAATCATAATCGTTCTCTTCCATTTCATTCAGTACTTCACTCTCCTCTTTCAGTGCCATCAGGTCTAAGGTGAAAAAAGACAAATAAAAGTTAACCCCAGTTTAATGGCACAAAATAACAGACATCAAAACATTTCAAGTGTCAAAATCAAAAAACTACATCTAATATCCACTAAGCAACTGCAAGAGATGCTGCATGTAATCTGAAAAACCCTTCTCAATATTGCTAACTTTTCACTTATTTAGGATGTCTCGAATACTATTAAGATTGCATTGAAACCCTCAATTTTAAAAACAAAAAAACAAAAACAGTCTGTGCTAGGAGATCTGATTAATTAGGAGCCAAGCGCTGAAGGCAGGCACCTATTGTAATCATTGGTGTTTTTCTTCTTCTTTCACTGGAGTCTATGAGCTAAATTTGGCACCTAGATGGAGGACAATCTCAACACGAACCACAGCAAGTTTGGAGTCTGTAACTCAAACCCTTTAGTGCCGCCAACAGCTCAAATTTGCACTCAAGTTTAGGCTAATCATTTTTTAACCACAGAAGCAAAATTATTATATTTTTTTCTCTAATTTGGGCCATGCTGAGTCAAATGGACACCAAAAAGGCAGTGGTTTTATTGGATATTATCATGAAAGAGAAACTTGACTTGGTGTGCTTAATGGAAACATGGCACAGACAGTCAGAAAGGCTTACTCTTACTGGCTATGGATTATTTGATTCCCCACGTCTCAGGTGAAGGGGGTGCGGGTATCATTGTGCTGTTTTACCAATAATTAAAAATAAATCCTGTGGTCATTCTTCTTTTTAATTCTTTTGAATGTCTTGTTTTGAGTGTCTCTGCACCCATCACTACTGACATCGGCAGACTTGCCATAAACAATGCAATAAACATCATGCTGATGTAGACAAAATTATCATACAAGTGGCCATTAGGCCTATAAGGACCAGCTGTTAACAATCTGTTCATCATTGACATGGACCATTTTTTGTGTGACTGACCAACTAATGAAATTTAAGTCAACTAATCCTCTTCTTGATGAATAACATTCAGTAAACTATTAAGGGGGCAGCCCTAATCGAGTGAAATCAATGGCTGTTGTCGGACTTTATTTCACATTCGTCATCATTACATCTGAGCAAGTTAGATCACATGCACACAGCCCTTATTCACCCATATGAAAAATGTTACTCAATCCTAGCAGTGAACATTAACATTTAAATATTAAATGAGACACAAGTCTTTAAAAGCTGTTTTTAAATGAGAGCACTAAGAGAACTTTAAGAAAAAAATAAAGCTGAAATTCTGTCAAAAAAGAAAGCTGCAGGAGGGCAGACAGTGTAGAAAAACACCTGCCAATGGCAAATGAATTGAGAAGTTGTACAGGACAGTTCATAGGATAGTCCAGCTTTGAGAATGAAAACCAACCTGTTTGTTCCTCAGTGTCTTCATGTTTGACTCTGAATGTTTCTTCAGTCTTCATGTCTTCACTCTCCTCTTTTATAAATGCCATCTTTATGTTGCATGGATCTCAGTTGCCTCACCAGAAGTGTTTTTTCTGTGTTTGGAAACTTTTCCCTGTTTAAAATGACAATTATTAACAGGTAAAAAATAAATGTGTGTGCATCTCAATCAGCTCTAGTTCAGTAGTCAGTGCACTGGTAAGGGAGTCAGAGTGATAGTTAATAGACTTAAATGATCTAATTAGACAAACACTTACTAATCAGTTTTGATTAACATTTAATGATTAGTATATTACATTTAATCGAGGCATATTTAAAAGAAAAATCGCTATTGTATTTTAAGATTGTCATTACAACAACAACAACAAAAACATTTTCAATTGTTTGTCAAAGTTGTCAATACTCATGTTTGTGTTTGTTCTCGTATTTACAGTGTTTTGAGCAGCAGGTCTCTCAGCGAGCGGCGATTCGAAACAGTGAATCATTTTGTGAATCAACTGACTCAATTGACTCTGGGTTTGTAATTCGTGTTTCTGATCTGAATCACTAACAGAGAGAGAAATCAGACTGATCTGTGTGGATGCGCTTTACTCAGAATAAATAACGTTCATTATTAGATAAAATAATTCAAAGCTACACGCAATTATTATGCAGTTTAAATTGCTTGTAAACATATAAAACAGACTGAACTCGTTGTATGAATTTAAACACTTAAAATGATTAAAACTACAAACCTTTCTTCAGCTGAAACCGAAACCATACACTGATGCAAGAGCGCGCCGCAGCCTTATGACGTCACATCACCAGTTAAAAAAAATAAAAGTCCTGTTCACGCGCTTCTCTACAATTCAAAAACTGCATAGATATTTACAGGGAAACACATATGAACAACTTATGTCAATGGTATTAAGAGTTTTTTTCTTGGTGAAATACATATTAAAATATATATGAATGAAATTAGAAAAATATTATTTGACAAATATTTACAAATTGTAATATTTATAATATTATTTATTGATGTAGGCTATTATTATATTTTCCAAATGTGTTCATTCATTCTTTCATTTATTCAATCATTTGTTTATGGCAATGTTTATGTCTACAATTGTTTCTTTTTAAGTTAATTTAACATTTATCTAATTTTGTAGTTACTGATGCATTTATAGCTGTAGTCTTGTCTATTTTGGAGAATCACATTTTGTGTTGAATCATGGTACCAAGTGTGAACTTCTCCTTTTAAGTTATAGATTCGCATCATGGTATTTGATCAGCATCAACAGTCTTTGTGAGTGAATGTGAGTGAGAGGAGAAAAACAAACGAATTATAAGTTTGTTAACCCTGTAAGACCCAAATATAGAAATATATATTATTGATATAGATCCCCAGGTAGCCAGCGGAATCGGGCCGATTGCGGCTGAGTGCCGGCTCACTCGGCTGTGTTCTGGCATCGGCTCGCCAGAAGTGAGCCGGCTCTGGCCCAGCAATGGTAGCCGGATTTGGCTAGGCTTTGGATCTGCGGATCTGGCCCGATTCTGGTTGAGAAACGGCACATTTAGCAGGGATGTGATTTTTCCGGATTAATCCGGAATTCAGGATTTTTCGACCTGAAAATGTGACCTATGTCATGTATTTGCGACCGTTCGCAAATGGCTGATGGCGAAGTATGATTCCGGACCGCAAGATGCGTCCATGCGGACCGTGAAAGCTTTTGACATAATAAAAAAAAAATGCCAAACGCTATTTCTAATAAATACATTTATATCAAGCACACTAGGGTCAGCGTTTGGGTGCAATCAGGGGCGGATCTAGAAAATTATTCATGGGGTGGCAAGGGGGTGGCATGAAAATTATGAGGCATCCTTGCATGTTTTTTTGTGGATTCAAGGAACGCTATTCTTATTCGGTGTATACACCAGGGTGCACTTTTTTACATTGTCCTATAAAAATTAAATAAAAGCTGATGTGTGATTGACTGATATCTGGATTGGAAAGTTAGATTTAATTAGATGGTATGGTATATTTAACTTCTCTTTACTGAGTTATATGCAAACCTGTAGCAAGTCTATGCCAAGTTTAATTTACAAAGCATGACAAACAATGCAGACTGCATATGGATACAAAGTCTCAGTGGATCAAGTTTCCTTAAGTAAAAAACACATAATAAATATACAGAAACCACATTTAAATCACCAACAAATATCTTCAAAATGAATAAAATAAATCACAGTATTCAGTGCAACAAGAGCAACAAAATGACATTTTAAAGTATTCAAATATCTTGGAGGAGACATGAAAACAAATTCAATAATTTTAGTGCAAGTAAAGCAACAAAAGTCCCTTAAGTCTAAGTATCTCTTCTTTTTTTAACAAACCAACAAATTTGCATGGACCGAAAACTAAATAACAAGGTTATGACCAACAGTTTATTTAACCATTCACAAGTCAAATTCAAGCACTTTCAAGGTGCATTTTCAAGATTCTCCAGCACTGTGTTAAAACAGATGTTATTGTGCTGTCTGGATTGCATATAACATGCCTAATATTAATAGCCAACATACAGTATACAAATTAATTTAAAATATTTAATTAATATAATTTACATAGTATCTCCAGTATTTTTATTTGTATTTTTGTATTTTTTAAGACCTGCACAAATATAAGTAATACTGAATGAGTGGGGTAGGGCAATGTCTATGGTAACATATTAATGACTGGTATAAAATGACTGTAAAAAAAATGATACTAAACTAAAATTCTAAAACTTGTAGTTCAAAAACGTTTTTCACAAATACATTTCACATTTTAGCCTAAAAGTACTAAAAGGTAGTCAAAAAGAAGCTATAAAATTAATTATAACATTAATTCATCTAGCCCAAATAAAAAAGACAATATTTTTAAATATAGAAAATCAGATAGAAGTCTAATGGCAATCAAAAATATTTTTAATACACAAACAAACAAATTTGAAGGATTTTTTTTCCCACTATTTACAGTGCATCTGCAGAATTTTTAAATATCTATTTAGGGCAATGTATGACCCTTTTTAAGAGCTGCACATGTAAAATGAACACAGTATGAGTGGGGTTGGACAATGTAACATACTGTATTAAGCCATAAAATGACATGACTTATAATTCAGATTTTCACAAAAACAAAACGTCTTATACAATGGCATTTCAGCCTTTATACCATTAAAAGGGATAAATCAAGTAGATAATTGATTATATTTATTTAAAACATAAATATTACTGTCTTAATTGTTTAGATTTTTAGAAAGCACATTAATTTGTTTCACATTTACAACTCTATGTGTTTGTAGCATAAAAACGTGGGTCGATATTTGCAATAATCTGACTATAAACATCTGAAAATTTGCAAATTGACATCAGTGCCGCGTTTTGACTTTTTTGAAACGTGCAGCGCGCATATTTATTCAATGACATCATTGCCTTTTGAAGTTTTATCCAGCCCTATCGCGATTCTCGTCTTTCCGTCCCCAACTGAGACCTCTTAAAGCTATGGTCTACAATTTCAAAGATTGTTCATTATTAATAACCTCGTTTAGATGCTGGTTATGGTTCTACAGTACAATCCTAATAATATAAAGAGAAAAAAGAATGAAAAAAATCCATTCACTCTATTGGGTGTACACCCGCAGAGAAATTGACCAATGTAAGCTGTCCGGCCGGACAGCTTACATTGGTTAACTGCTCTCATCCAATCCCCTGCTCCACTCGCGTCTCCACCCCGCCCCCTCCTGCGACATGAAATTTCGCGCGAAATTAGGCAGCATCAACTCAGCAATGGAGAAAAACCAACAAACAGACAGCAGCAAGCGGCCCCTGCTCGCCCCAAACGTCAAGGTTGGAAGAAAGAGAAAGTAAATTGAGGAAAGAGCAGAGATTAAAAAAAAAAAATGTGAAAAACGCCGGACTCAAAGCCGAATCAATATAGGGTCCACCATTGCCCGTTGGTGGAAGCTTCAGAGAAACCTTGGACTTAAAACCGACGCTGACATGGCTGACTTTTTGTTTAACAGGTAACTTAAGCATTTATTTATACTTTTATGGTGTGGTGTATTACATAAATAGCTTTTTATCAGTCTGACAACATGATCATGCTACCGGTCTGCATTGGAATGTTAGCCGTTCAGCATCGCCTATCGCGGGTCAAAGTAATTATATTTCTTGAAGTGCTTGACTATTTCAGTATGCCTAACGTCAGCGGTTTTCTGTTGGAGCCGATAGATAGAACATTGCATGTGTTGCTAATCTTGCGTGTGCGTGAACTCAAACGTGTGCCTCTGAGCTATTTTGTTAGGACAATGGTGACATTGCATTGTTGATGAAGCAACTACGTTCAAGTGTCGAAAGTTAACTTTACATATGATGTGTCATTAGCGAGGTCATTAGATTGAAGCGACTAAGCAATCCGACATCGCACATGGTACATCTCTGTTCCATGTTTACTCCTGCTTGACTTAGTGATGTTGTTCAGGTCGTTTCCCGGTGGGAGGGATCAGGTAGCACAGAGGGGAGGGGTGTGCGTGTGGAGGGGCGGGATGAGTTTTTTAAAAATTCAGGCTTTCTCGACTGATTTTCAACATCGTAGACTACAGCTTTAAAATTATATTTAAGCATTTTCTTATTCTATTTAACGTATTTAAAAGTTTTTATGGCCTTAAATTTGATACAACTAAATTGAGGAGTTTAGAACCCGCAGGACCCCTCTACTTTACGATAGTCCGTCGGGGAGGCCGGTGAAACATTTTGGTAGCCCGACAGGAAAACACAATAGCCCCGGGACGTCGGGCTGGCGATTTTGCGAGCCCTCACTACTAATTTTAAAAATAATTCGTATTTGTCGTTTTCAAGCCATCGCGGACTGATGCGACAACCTCCCGGCATGTTTTCGCTTGATCGCTTGGCATCTTACTAGCTCTTCCAGCTGTCCGTCCTTGGTTTCCAGGGCGACGCTGATAGATGATTGGGACGCACGCTATTTTTATCTCATCAAAATACAGAGTCGCTGCTGTAAATCGGTCGAGGAAACTCTTTTATTTTTAGAACACTAGGACAGTGCTGGGGTGGCAAATGGGGTGGCAAGGCTTTTTCTTAGGGTGGCAATTGCCACCCCGTGCCACCCCGGTAGATCCGCCCCTGGGTGCAATCTTCCATGCTGTGAGGAGAGCAGAGATCGGCAGACAGATGTAGCTTTCAGTGAGTGAAAAACGTTGATGGAAAATGCATTATTTTGGGGTTACGTCGCAAAATATTGTAAATATATATTTTTATACTGTATTTTCATACATACTTATATTTTAAACCACGACGGTGAGCCAATGGATATCACACAAGCAACGTGAAAACTGCATATGTTAAAGTGAAAGTAAAAACTGCGCTTTCAGCATCTAATGTGCACATTCTCTAAGAGACAATGACAGACGAATATACTTCATATGCTGATATTAATTTACTTCCCTAATATTTCTCTTCTGCAAAATAAAAATAAACGTATTTTGTGTAGGCTAAGGGTTGTTTTTGAAAGTCGGTTCTTGAAATAAAGCTCTTCATTTTTATTGATGACTGTAGTGTTATTAGGGGTTAAGAAAGACTTAATTATTTCAGGTGGTCTTAAATGTGGGGATTGAAAGGCAAGAATTGCGATGGAACTTTATAAGGTTATCCATTGAATAAATATGAGCGCTGCGCGTTTCAAAGTCATCTGCGGCGCTGTTTTGTGTATCATTCTGATAGCGCCTCCTGCTGGAAGAGAATGATCTGACATTTTTAATCAGCTCGTACGTCTACTGTTGTCAAAAAGACCAATGTAAACAAATCAGTCCATGGTTTTAATTAAGCACCAAACACGCAGAGTTGTAAATGTTATCTGATGGATCGACAAGATCATGTGTTATACAAATTTAAACAATTAAGGCAATAAAATAGGGTAGAGTGGGGTAAAACGCCCCCCTGGGGTAAAACGCCCCCCACCTGTTTTTGCCAAAATAACCACTAGAGAAAGTCAATATACATTTTCACTGTTGCTATGCACTACATTGACAACGGGGATAAACAAATCTCCTTGGAGAAGCTGAAACCAGCGACGTGTTTTAAGAGAAGAGGATTACGTGGTAAATGCTATAATTTTCCGATATTAGTAAATAAGTGTTTAAGAGAATATAGTAGTTCTGTAGGATACCACAGTGATGTATGATACATGAAAAGTGAAGTGTGTAGTTTGAGAGGATATGTTATTTATAAGGAATATAATTGTCTTTTAAAAATTATAAAAAATTAAAAAAAGACATAGCTTGTGGGGTAAAACGCCCCCTACGCTGAGGGGTAAAACGCCCCCCAGAGGGCACGGTTTATCTCTATCATAATTACAATGATAACATATTTCTGTCTATCAAATCCTTTGTTTTACACTTAATGCAGTATAACTAGGTGGTAAAATCAAAATATGTGAACAAAATAAAAAAAAATACCTCAACATATTTGTTTGCATGGCTTAGTTATATGTATAAATATAAATGTTAAAAAATGTGGATATTTTGGACATTCCTCAAATAAATATAAATATATATACATGTTGATACATTACTTGCCTTTTACTTTTAGAGATTAAAAACTATAGTCTGTTCATTTTGCTGTTGATCTATGAAGCAAACTGGTTGGTAAGAAAGGGGGCATTTTACCCCACTGCTGGGCCAAAACGCCCCCTTTGTACAAAAATATGTTCAGTCAAAATACTAATTAATTATGAAGGCTGAGCAATTTTAATATTTGGTGAATAACTTCTGCCATAGTCACTCAAAACCAGGATGGCAATTCTAGTCACATTTATGTTTTGTTTCACTGTAATGTCACATTTTCTTTAAGGGGGCCGTTTTCCCCCACTCTACCCTATATGTTAATTAATATAATACTTGATTGACAATAATTGTTTAAATTAATATAAGAATTGATACTTTTGACTCTTGAAGGCTGGAATGTGAATTTTATAATTTAAGAAATCTTTTTTTTTTGTTTTGTGAAATCTGCATCTCAATTGTAAATCATGCTTTTTACAGTCATTTTAATAATTTATTTATTTATTAATACAATTTTGTTCAGCTCTTTAAAAAAGTATTTCAATGTCTAGAATTTAAGATAAAATATAATGATATCTAAAAATATATATAATAAAATTTAGAATTTAATAATTTTATTAGTTTTAAAAGCATGGTTGTAGCTTAGTTTTAAAATAAATTTTATATTAGGAAGCAATAAAAAATATTTACAAATGTATTAAAAAATATTAAATATGATATCTAATACAAATATAAAAACAGATACAAATAAACTGAGTATATAATAAAATAATAATTTAATAAAACTTCATAGTTTTAAAAGCTTAGTTTAGACACTTAAATGGTTTTTTGTTAAATGCTTAGTTTTAAAAGTATATAAAAAATGATATCAAAGAAAAAAATACAAATAAACTGAGTTTATAATAAGAAATGATAAAGATTGTGTGTGTGTGTGTGTGTGTGTGTGTGTGTGTGTGTGTGTGTGTGTGTGTGTGTGTGTGTGTGTGTGTGTGTGTGTGTGTGTGTGTGTGTGTGTGTGTGTGTGTGTGTGTGTGTGTGTGTGTGTGTGTGTGTCCTTGTATTTATCACGTTATGGGGACCAAATGTCCCCACAAGGATAGGAATACCAGTAGATTTTGACCTTGTGGGGACATTTCTCAGGTCCCCATGAGGAAACAGGCTTATAAATCATGCACAATGAGTTTTTTTGAGGAAGTAAAAGTTTGCACAGTCTCCTGTGAGGGCTAGGTTTAGGTGTAGGGACGGTGTAGGGTGATAGCAAATATCGTTTGTACAGTATAAAAACCATTACGCCTATGGAATGTCCCCACAATTCACAAAAACGTGTGTGTGTGTGTGCTTTATTTGAAGTAACATAATTTTTATGGTTTTGGTTATTGTTTTAGTGTTACTTAACTATAATAAGCCTGTTGCTGACAAATGAAATTCATTAAATGTATAAATTAAATTTAGGGGGAATATAGATGTTCAATGATTTATCACTCTGAAGAAGTTACTGCAGTACTTGGTATCCCAATAGGTTTAAAAGTTAGTTAGTTTTAATAGCTTAGTTTTAAAGCATAGTTTAGATGCTTGGTTTTATACACTTTGTGTTAAATGCTTAGTTTTAAAAGCTTAGTTTTAAGCACTTAGTTTAAAAATAAATAAAAAAATAAAAAATGTATCAAATTATATCTGAAAAATGATACTTGATAAAAAATATATAAATAAATACAAATAAACTGAGTAAATAATAAAAATTATAATTTAATAAAGAAAATATATATTTTTTAAAAGTTTAGTTTAGGCTTAGTTTTAAAAGCTTTGTGTTAAATGCTTAGTTTTATAAGCATTGTTGTAGCTTAGTTTTAAAATGTTTCATTAGAAAGCATTAGAAATAAATATATATATATAAAAATGTATATTTAAAAAAATATAAAAAATAATAATAAAAATAAACTGAGTATATAATAAAAAATATAATTAAATAAAAAAATTGTTTTTAAAGCATAGCTTAGTCTTAAAATAAATGTTTTAGTAAGAAGCAATAACAAATTCTATATCTCAAAAAATGTTAGAAAAAATTTATGTAAAAATTATATCTAAATAAAAATAAAGAATTAGAATTTATTAAAACAAAATATTAGTTTTAAGTGCATGCTTGTAGCTTAGTTTTAAAATAAATGTTTTATTAAACTGAGTATATAATAAAAATTATAATTGAATGAAAAAAGATTAGTTTTAAAAGCATGTTGTAGCTTAGTTTTAAAATAAATGTTTTATTAGGAAGCAATAAAAGAATAAAGAATGTATAGAAAAAGTATTTAAAATAAAAATAATACAAATAAAATAAGTATATATTATAATTTTAATAAAAAAAATAATGTTTTAAAAGCATGGTTGTACCTTATTTTTAAAATAAATGTTTTATTTGGAATCAATAAAAAATATAAAGATTGTATTGAAAAATGATTATATTATATAAAAATATAAAAAATGATATCTAATACATCTAATGCTGTGTTTTCCACCAACTGGCAACCCGGGGTGTCGACCAAAGAGCACAGACCAAAACAAAAACTGACATTCTGACACAGAACCACATTTCATACTAGAATAACTGACTGTAGCATTGTTTTAAACAAGTATGCAAACTTAGAATAATATGCTTGCAGATATTTAGGAAACATACTATCTATTTTTATTAGTACTGTCATAATGAGCAGGTGATTATTTTTTCCAGTTTAACAGTGTTAAAAATATTTAACGCAGGGGCAGGGCTAAGGTTGGCCCCCCCACTTGACTTTTTGTTTACTCACTCGCTTTCCTGAAAAGTGTGACTGACGCGATGCAGAAGACAGAAATTATATCTCATTTCTGCTTGTTTTGATGAACCTTTGCATTTCAGTCGTGACAAATAGACAAATGTGCCGCTCTGTCTTGGTGCTTTGAAAATGAAACTGTTTTCTAAATCCAAAGTACAAAAATTAAGCTTTTGCTTTTGGGACAGTGAGAGAAGCAGCAATCGAACTTGGGTTCACACTAGACAACTGAACCAAGTGTGAAAGCACCCTTAGAGTCACATCAGTTGATGAATATGATTGCCAATCCCAAACATTATTTGGCCACTCACACACACACTCCCATTGGAGACTTGCCTTTTAAAAGCTAAACAGTTCTTTACTGTTTAAAAATTGCACATTGAGACTCCTTCATTGTGATCTATTATGCAGTACGCGTTTCATTTCAATGACGTCCACTCAAGCCCACTTATTAGCAAACATCGCAGAATCGTTCTGAGGGTTTATAGTAGGAGTATCATCTGTGACAGTGACAGACATGAATCTTGTGAACGAGGGATTCAGAGTTTCATTTGAGAGTTAGTCCAGCTTCAGTCTAAAGAGACAGCACGAGTGAAATCCTCTTCATATCTGAGAGCACAGTGTGCAGACCATACACGAGTCTAAACATAGTGTGCAGACTTTACAGAAACACACTGTGCAAATTTGATAAATCTAGACTGGACTTTGTCTTCAACATTATCGTCCATCTCTGAGGAGAGTGTAGAGAGCCAGTTGAGCCGCGACACTCAGAGTGTCATGGAGAAGAGCTCAACAGGTGAAATTAAAATCATGTAGTTAATAAAATGAATAGTTTTAGGTAATGATGATAGCCCTGGGTCATAGTTAATAGTATTTTCTCTTTGTTTTTCTTAGTTTCAGAAAGACATACAAGCTGGAAGATGATCATGGCTTATTTCTTTAAGAAAGTATGTAAGGCTGCAAAGCTCTCCTTCTGCTGCTCCCAGCACACAATAGACCCACAGTTAGACAACTCTACACCAGACGTCAACTTGTTCATCCCTGAGGACGGTGTGGAGAGACTGGAATTGAGTGGAGCCGCTTGTGCCTCCTCAGCCAGAGCTGGATGATCCTGAGCCGTCACCTGTCCCAGAGTCCTTAGACTTTGTCCCAACCAATGGTAAGCCTATGATCATAATAACAACAAGATACATTTTACTGAAGCAAAAATTTGTTTTCAATTAAGTTCATTTAATTTAGCTAGCTAGCACCATCTCTTGAACATGTCAACAGCGCGGGTCATCATGCGTCAGGCTGTGCAAGCAGTCCACACTGCGTTGAACATGGTGTTTTTCATAATGATATTCATCCAAAGAATATCTTATTGAGAAAACACACTTTGGAGCTTAAGTTGATAGACTTTGGCTGCGGTCAGCTACTTGGTAGTAATGGCTACAATCACAGGCATTATAGAGGTGAGCTGGCAGTTTGTGTAACAGAGTGTGGAAACCAACATGTAGTGATTTATTGATCATGTGATGCTCCTAAGTATTGCTAAATGCTGAAAATGTGAGACAGTGTAACTGAATAGGAAACTACAAATTTTGCTGCTGTATATCTTCAGCTCTTGATCAGAAATGTACATTTTAAACATGAGTATTTTTTATTTTATTAGTTTATTTGACAGGGACAATGCAGTATAACATTGCTACAATTTCATGCAGCCGATGCTCTACATATAGGCTTCTAGCCAAAGGCTAATTTGCAGCCCCAGTCCCTGGTTAGGCTTAGCCCTGGTAAAGTATACATATAATACAAAACCAAATAAAATAAAATGGAATAAACAGCTGAGACTCTGTACAACCATCAGTGTTCACATATCTGCTTTTGTTTGAACCACTTTTTCAGTTTTGTTTGAAAAATATTCAACTGTGTTTGCATTTTCAATTCAGCTGGCAAACCGTTCTATAACAATGTACCTTGAACTGAAAATGTAGATTGTGCAAATGTAGTTTTTCTCTGTGGTGCTATACAGTTCTGTGTAGTTGCACCTCTTGTAGTGACCCCCTTACTACTCTGTTTTGATATTAATTTGCATATAACTTTTGGCGCAAGATTATTTAAACATTTAAAAAAACATTTTAATAAGAGATGAATTTATAAAATTTTCAAAACTAAGCAAACTATGTTTTTGTAAAATGTTACAGTGATGCCATCTGGTTGGTTTCTTATCCAAAACTTTTAGTGTTTGTTTATATAAGGATCTAACAGGTTTAATAGTCAGTTGAGAAACCTGACTCCAGACAGTCACACAGTAAGATAAGTGTGAAAAAACCATTGCATGCATGTATAACTTGGCTGCTTTCAAAGATATATATGGTCTAATCATGTAAAAACAATTCAGATTTGTTCTGATTGTTCTACACAGCTTCTTAACATGCATATCAAATTTCAAATGAGAATCTAAAATAACACCTAAATATGTAAAATTATTAACTGTTTCAATTTCCTTTTGATTGATCTTAATTATAAAACCACTCATTTCCTTCTTTCTAATTGAAAAACACATTGAGACAATTTTTGTACAATTCAGGGTCAAACAACTGTTCTGTAACCGCTGTGACACACCAATCATTTCATTTGTTAATATTTCTGCAGCTAAACTTGGAGTCTTTGCAGATACATAAATGACTGTGTCATCTGCATATAACTGACATTTTGTTTGCTTACAACAGTTTGGAAAATCATTAACATATAAGGAAAACAACAATGGGCCCAAAATTGACCCTTGAGGGAGACCCATCTTATTATTTCGGAAAGCTGATCTTGAATTATTAATTTTAACACACGGATCTCAGGATTGTAAATATGATCTAAACCAATTCATTGCCTGCTGGGAAAAGTTGAATAAATTTAATTTGTGGAGGAGAATTTCATGATTCACAGTATCAAATGCCTTTTTGAGATCTAAAAACACTGCACCTACTACATTACCTTTATCTAAAGATTCCTTAATAAATTCTGTGAGATAGCAGTTTGCCATTTCTGTTGAATACTTAGGCCTAAAACCAAACTGTTTAGAATAAAGTAAATCATGTTTTTCTAAATAATTTTATTGTAATAAATAAGTTGTTCAGCTACCAATTTTTCCAGAATTTTAGAAACTGCAGTAAGAATAGAAATTGGTCTATAATTCTGAACCTCATCAGCTGATCCTGCTTTAAAAATTGGAGTTACAATACTAGTTTTCCAATTTGAAGGGAATTTATTTTCTCTAATTGATACATTTATCAGATTTACCAAGGGCTTTAGCAAACAAGCACTATAGTAGTGAACCAAGTTCATTTTTGTTATTTTATACTGTAAATATGATATCTATAATATAGTAGACTCAGTGAAGACAGGCAATGTGAAGAATCCTCTGGACTGTAACCGATTTTTGTAATTTGAACCGTATTTTACTGTAATATCTACAGTAAGATACTGTAAATGTATATACAGTATTTTACTGTAAACTGCAAAGGATTATGGGAAAAATATGATCACTAATGTAATTCTCCTCTACTGTAAATCCGTTTACAGTAAACTACTGTAAATTTACAGTAGTGAACTTGCCTGCGAAAAACTGACCAATGGCAAGGGAGATTTATTTTTTCCTGTTGAGAGGAAGTGGCGGTAAATTAGAAGAAATTGGAGGAAGTGGAAGTCAGAGAACGATTTGGTGTGGAGATTTCAATGCGCACAGCACTCTATGGGGGAGCACCACAACAGATAATAATGGAAGCATGACAGAGGAAATGTTAGATTGGGGAAATTTAGTATGTATTAATGATGGGACGTATACAAGGGTGGATGTGGCACAAGGTAAATATTCCATGCTGGACTTGACGCTTGTATCGGAGAGAATAGCTGGAAAATGTCAGTGGAAAGTTTTAGAGCAAAGCACCATTGGTAGTGATCACTTTCCTATATGCACTAAAATTGGGAAAGAAATAGCACAAACTAGGGTGGAACGAAGGCCAAGGTGAAGGTTCAAATCAGCGGATTGGGTTAAATATGAGGAGATGAGTCAAAGGAAAATAGAATATGTAAATGAGTATGTGGAGGATGTAGAGGCTTTTAACAGAGAGATAAGTGAATTAGTATAGCACCTACGGTAGTAGTGTCAGCCATTCTGCCCTGTTTTTTTCACATGCCTTTAATCAATTTACAATTACTCAGTAGGAAAAATAATAAAGAAATGATCAAGTTAGAAAGCCCAGAAGTACAGGATTATATTGAAAAAAAATATCAAAGTGAAATTCAAATTTACACAGATGGATCAAAGGATCCGGAATCAGGGAAAACAGCAATTTATATTCCTTTCTTTAAATTAATAGCAATATCTCTGGCATTACAATGGATAGAGGAAGCACAGACAAAGAGAAACGTCATATGTACAGACTCATTAGCAACCTTAGTTTGATTAGTGGAATATCATCATCTAGACAAGATATGGTATATGAAGTATTACAAAGCTTGTTCAGGTTAAAACATAATGGAATAACAGTCAAATTTCTGTGGATTCCATCACACATAGGAGTTAACGGAAATGAGAAGGCAGATCAACTGGCAAAATGGCTTTAAAAAAGTCAGAAATCGAAGTAAAGGTTACCTTAAGCAAATCAGAAGTTAAAAGTATGATAGCATGCGAAGTAAGGAAAAGATGGCAAAAGGAATGGGAACTTGAACCAACTGGGAGACATTTATACAAGATACAAGGAAAAGTTGGAAAAACAAGGAAAAGTTTTGGAATAGAAAGGAAGATGTAGTGATCACTAGAATGCGTATAGGGCATTGTTTTTTAAATAAATCATTATACAGAATAGGAAAACATGAAAATGGGAAATGCGACAAGTGTGGACAGGATGAAAATATTGAACAGTAATAATGGAATATGAGGTTTACGGAAGACAAAGGTTCCAGTTAGCTAAGGCATTAGATAAGTTGGGGATAGGCAAAATATCAATGCAGGTGCTGCTAGGAGATGGATCAAAACAAATTGAAATGTTCTACGAATTATTTATTTTTCTGAAAGAAACTGGTTTGATTAATAGAATTTAACTTATGCTGATACATAATAGTACATACATAAACACAAGTAAAATATTTTTTTTCCAATCCAATCATCAAGTGTTCCACACTCCTATCCAGTAGGTGACGGGAATGCACCTCTTAAGTTGGTTTGCCAACCGCCATTAAACCCCACAAGAAGAAGAAGAAGTGGCGGTAAAAGGACAAAAGAGAAATTCTGCACCATTAGCTTGACAAAAAGGTTAGTATATTATTTCTGTTTTATGAAAAACTGAGCAACTTTAAGATGTCTTCACTTGTTAACAGCAAACTAACAATATTCATCGTGTTTTTCATGTCAGTAGCTTTTTTTTTTCTCTGACTGATGGCCGGAGCGCCACCATAACAGTGAAAACATCAACTGGTGAGTAAGTTAAGGTGACCTATATTAGTCGAAATAAACTTAAAATTACCCTTGTTAAACCGAGAAACACGTTTGTACATTCTGCTGTATTTTAATGCAAGTTACTCAACCTTAACAGCTAACTGAGGTGAAATACTGAGGTAAAGTGCATTAGACAACACCACTGTTTCTGTTGCAATTTTAAACAGTATTTTCAGGCCCTTTTTTGTTTGTTATTTTCAAGTTTCTGGTCTGGATGAGGTGTATTTTGGATCCTCTTCTTGTGAATGAGTGCCATAGTATCGATGAATACATGATCTGGTAAGCTAACGTCAGAAAGCCAAAGTTGACAAACTTAATGTTAGTCACAGAGCAGCACAATATCTTTTCAACGCTGCCTCTTTATAGCTAGCAAGTTCATTCTCTTCAAATGATGTTTAAGTAAGAAATGTGTGTATCCATGTCGTATGTAATTTTATAGACGGTCCATAAATTCAGTGACAGACGTGACATAAACAGCGTGCTAACATGAAACACTGAGGTAAAACTGAAACACCGCTGTTAAGTGCATCTTTTGTGTTTTATTTTCAAGTTTGTGGTCTCGTGGTCATGTCGTCTGCATCGGAGGTGTATTGGAGTCTTTTCTGGTGCCGTCGTAGCGGTGCAAACAACAGGTGAGCTTTTGCTTTCATCAACTTAAATGTTAATGTTACTAAATGAGCCACAGGCTGCTGTTCTCCACTGACTCGCAGAACGGGTTAACTTTTTAAAGAGAGTAACGGGCTAGCAATATATTAATATAGCAAGTTTTGCTTATAAATGTTTATTTTATTAAAAATGTAAATTTTATTGCTGTACTGTTTTATTTCTGTACTGTATTACTGTTGAGGTGTGGAGTTCGACCGGAGCTTGGCAGCGCAAGAAGATCACGGGAATGTTACCGTTGGCTCCGGCTGGTTAGCCCAAACACCGGCGTTTCATCTCCATGCCCCCGCCGTGGAAAAACCATCAATGACTTCTCCTCCTCAGCCGCCCCTCTGTTATCCGGTGTCCCTCAAGGATTCATTCTTGGTCCTATTCTTTTCTCGATCTATATGCTGCCACTTGGTCAACTCATCTCCAATCACAATGTCCGTTTTCACTGTTATGCAGATGACCTTCAGATCTACCTTCCCGTGGTTCTGAGGAACCGTTCTGCACTGGACCCTCTCCATAACTGCATTAACAACATCAGACAATGGCTTTCCCAGAATTTCCTTCACCTGAATGAAGTACATCCTGTTCACCCCAGACTCACCGAACAGTTCCCCCAGTTTTGGTCCTCCAACACCTCAGTTTGTTCCGGCAGTGCGCAACCTGGGTGTTATTTTTGACAGTGGTATGATTTTTGGAAAACAGATAAGTGCTGTTGTGAAGGCAAGCTTTTACCAGCTAAGCCTCCTCAGTAAGGTCAAACCATTCCTGTCCCGAGTTGACCTTGAAAAGGCTGCCCATGCCTTCATCAGCTCGCGGATTGACTACTGCAATGACCTCTACACTGGACTTAATCAATCACTCCTCAATCGACTTCAACTGGTACAAAACGCTGCAGCACGTCTCCTCTCCAACACCTCCAAACGCTCTCACATCAGCCCAGTCCTCCGCTCTCTCCACTGGCTCCCAGTGTGGTTCAGGGTGGAGTTTAAGATCCTGATGTTTGTGTTCAAGGCCATCAATGGTCTGGCCCCTGCCTACCTCACGGAGTTGGTAATGGTCTACCAGCCAGCCAGAACTCTGCGCTCCTCTGAACACACCTTGCTGGTTATGCCCAAGTTTAATTACAAAAAGTTTGGAGGCCGGTCATTTGCCGTTCAGGGCCCAAAGCTGTGGAACGCACTTCCGGTACAGCTTCGAAGCAAGACTGAGTTGTGTGTTT
The DNA here is from genome assembly GCF_049309525.1 of Garra rufa. Classification (NCBI taxonomy): domain Eukaryota; kingdom Metazoa; phylum Chordata; class Actinopteri; order Cypriniformes; family Cyprinidae; genus Garra; species Garra rufa. Next base: position 53,928,202 of record NC_133364.1, read on the forward strand.
TTAAATCACAGTTGAAGACACATCTTTTTAGACAAGCTTTCGATACGTAGCCACTGACTCGATTGCTGTTTTTATGTACATTTGTGCTTTTATTTATTGCTGTGTACTGTGATTTTTGTTTTTATTCTGGAAAGCGCCCTGGGCACCTTTCTGGCTGTTATAAGGCACTATATAAATACAATTTGATTGATTGAATGATTGATTGATTGTTTGTACAGTAGTTGTCTTTTCTGATCATAAACTAAAGTAAGACTAAAAGGGTGTTGTGACACTGTCTGTTACAGGAGATTTCTTCAAGCACAAACTGGATGCTGACCATCAGGAGCAGAATCATCTTACAGCCAGCTGTCCATTTTACAGAATCAGGTAACCCAAAACACATTTTGTTTTACATTGCATTAACATTTATGCGTTTTTCATTGTATTTAAAGTACACATTTGTAAGGTATTTACTCCCTGGGAATCAAACAGGGGTGGGCTGAGTGACCATGCTGACCATGTCTCGTCACATCAAGATTGAGTTTGCATGTGCATTAAAATGATTTCTATTAAACCAGCATTTAAACAGCAAAATGCAGATGCTTCAGGTATCTTTAACTTACTGTAACTTTTAAATTCATAATAACAATCTTACCATCTGTCAAATTTAGATTATTGTTATTGTAAAGCAACAAATAGATATTTTTAATCATAGTAGGCCTATTATATGCACAGACTTTCTAGGAAGCACACACGTTTAGAAAGTTTATATGAACAGATTGGTTAGCATTTAGCATGATCTGTGGCAGACTTTACTAAGTGTCAAGGCAACAAAATTAAATTAACAAGAAGGTAATATTAAGTGATTTAAATCATGAAGAAAATATTGTCTTTTTGCTCCATTTAGTAAAAACGGTTCTAAACAAAGCCATGTTGTGCATCTCTGCCAGAGCAGTGTTTTATTACTGAATTAATTTAACACCTTGAATCAGTGTGTTATGGAAGCAGACGGACAACAAGAGGATCAACAGTAAGCGAGTTTATTTAAAAAATCAGTGCAGAATTAAAGGCTTAAATGGTGAATCAGGTGAGTAGTAGAATTCTCTGAATGGAATGCTGGATGCGTTGACTGGAGTAGACTAATGTTTGACAATCCTTTGCAGGGATACGGGCGCTGTGCAGGAAGACTTATGGCACACACGCACACGCTGAAGGAATGGATGGGGCTTATGGCTCGTTCACCCTGGATGACTGATACTGGAAGAGACGAGACAAAGGTAAGTAGCGACTGGTAAGTATATTAGAGTAGGATTCGTAGAGATTCACGTTGGTTGAAGATAGCATTCGCTGAGGTCTGGCTTACGCTACAGTCCGCTTTATGGAAACGTGCTTAGACCCAGAGTGGAGTGAGTGGAGTGCTTTTCAAGGGATTGTGTTAATGGAGGACAGGTGCTGGTGATTAGAAGTCAGGTGCTCGTGATCGTTGGTGTGATTGAGAGAGAAGAGCCTGGCCAATGCGTGACACAGTGATTCACTGGCCCATTCATAAAATTCTTTATAAAAATTTCAATAAAAAGTTTCTTCAGTTTTTTTCTTAGTACAGCGTTCATATGTAGTATATAATGTTTTTTTTTTTATGTTTTTAAATGCATATAGCACCAAGTTTGACAGTTGAGCAAATGCTATAACCACTGCTTTGAAAATATATATATATATATATATATATATATATATATATTTTTCTTGTGCTTGCAGGTTCGTTCAGACAGTCAACCTTTGTGGCAGCAAATGCCAGTCACAGATCAGATGGACTTCTGGAAAGAGGGTGCAAAGAACAAGCATCAGCCTGAATCCCATTCTGCTGTTTTTCATCGGAGAGCTTGTCAAATTTGACTAAAATTGAACACAATACAAACTCATCTTATTTTATTTACTCTACCAGACAAAGCTTTTGAACAGTAAGATTTTAAAGAAGGTCTCTTCTGCTCACTAAGCCTACATCAAAAACAGTACACTTTTGAACCATTTTAATTATTTAAAATAACGGTTTGCTTTTTGAATATATTTTAAAATGTCATTTATTCCTGTGATCAAAACTAAATTTTTAGCATCATTACTGCAGTCACATGATCCTTCAGAAATCATTCTAATATTTTGATTTGCTGCTCAAAAACTGCTGAATGCTAAAAACAGTGGAGTAGATTTTTTTTTCAGGTTTCTTTGATGAATAGAAAGTTCACATAAAATATCTTTCTATTCATCAAAGAATCCTGAAAAAATCGACTCAACTGTTTTAAATATTGATAATAATAACAGTAAAATATGTTTATCAGCATACTAGAATGATTTCTGAAGGATCATGTGAGACTGAAGACGAGTAATGATGCTGAAAATTCAGCTTTGATCACAGGGATGAATTACATTTTAAAATATATTAAAATAGCAGTTCATTTATATAATAAAAATATACCACAATTTTACTGCTTTTGCTGTAATTTGGATCAAATTAATGCAGGCTTAATGAGCAGACGAGAATTCTTTAAAAACATTAAAAATCTTAGTGTTCAAAAACTTACGACTGGTAGTGTACTTACTTATTTTTGCTTTTTCAGTATCTGTATGTTTGCCATGATACAAAGTCTCCAGGGGATGCCCTTTTTTTCTGCTGTATCCTAGAGTTCAACATTTGTAATTTGTACTTATAAAAAGAAAATGTTTAACAAATAAAAAGAATATTATCAGAACTAATTCAGTTATTGTGATTTTTATGGAGTTCTTGAATTACAGTGCTGTACCACAATTAGATCGTTTTTACAGGTAAAAAAATGTTTAAATGAAAATAAACTCTATAGTGCTGATACTGTAATTGAAAATACAGTAACACTGTAAATGAAAATACAGTAAAAATACTGTAATTGAAAATACATTCTAGTCTGAGCATTCTAGTCTAGAAATCAGAATCACATTTATTGTCAAGTACTGTGGGTATACACAGTACTTGACAATAGTAGCAATAGCAATTTGTTGTATTGGTGAATGGAAAAGGGTAAAAGAAGAACAAAAATGTTAAAAAAGAACACAAGACAAGTACTGAGTTAAACCCATTCCAAACCCGTAAGATCTTTCATCTTCAGACACAAATGTCCTATTTGAAGCCTGTCATCCATCTGTTAAATACAGAGGTTCTGAATCCAAAAGAGGGTGATACTGAACTGACCCAGGAGATCTAGACTAAGGTTCGAGTATTTGACTGACAAGTGGCCTATACTGATCCTGAAACAGATGAGCTACTCACTATGGCTACCTTTCTGGACCCAAGATTCAAAACCATGTACATGTCCACTGAGAAGCTGGAGGACATTAAGGTGAGAGCTGCCTCAGAGACAGAAGTCCTCCTGGTGGAAAACACTGCCCTGTAGAATCGTCTCTTGCAGAGGATCAACCTGAAAGAGAGAGAGAAGCAGTCACTACTCCACTACCATCAGCCAAGAAGCTCAAGAAGAGCCTCGGTAGCTCCTTCAAGAAGACCAGCAGTGCATCTTCCTCACGTTCACAGAAGCAGATCATTGAGCAAAAGCTGAACAGCTGCATTCTGGTAATGGCACCAGACAGTGAGACTGATCGTTTGGAGTGGTGGCGATTTCATGGATCTAATCTCCCATGTGTGAGTTGTCTGGTAAAGTACTTATGCATCCCTGCCACAAGTTTGCTCTCTGAGAGGACATTCAGCACTTGGGGCAATGTCATCACATTTAGCAGGACAGGACTGAAGCCAGAAATGGTCAACAGGTTGATGGTTGAGGCTTGAAAAGTTTACTTTGTAAAGCTTACAGTGTATCATATACAGTGTAACATATTTAAGTTTGTATTAATGAACTTATTTTTCTGTGTAATCTGCTTTATCTCCTATGTACTATACAGTATTTTATTTAATTTGACATAATATAACACTTTAGGCCTACCTCATATTGCAGGTTTGAAACTGTTAAACTGTTTCACTTCAATAACAATAAAGTTTTGAGTTCTTAAACTTAAATAATGTTTTACAGTAGGATAACCACTTATATGTCAAAATATCAAAGGAATTTAGATTTTTCTTAATAAACAACTGCCCTAAATCACATGCTTTATTCCTACAGTATTTGTATTAAATGGAGAAAACAATGAACGATTGGAAATGTCATTATTATTAATATTATTACATATACACTTTTTTTGCTAATTAAGTACTTGATTTTTTTATGTACATTTTTTGTTTTTTAAGTAAAAAAAAAAGTACTGCAATTTTATGCAGGCTACTTAATTTAAGTTTATATTAGCACCTTTTTTTATATAATCCTACTGCTTAAAATACCTGGGAATTTCCCAAAATAACCATTATATGGAGTCAAGATATATTTTTGTTGTTGATATGGATTACGTTGACGAAAGTGATGTAGTGATGTTCACTGTGAAGCTTACACTGCGATGTAAGAGAAAACTGATTTGACCACCTAATTTTCACCAGTAAGAAAGAAGTGTTTTAAAGCTTGTTGTATTGCAGAAGGAGACAATGGCATGAGAATAAGGCCTACATTTAGAAAGAACATTTTAAGGAAAATATAATTACATTTTCATAAGTCTTTTTCTTCTAAAAACTAGTCTGTGGTGTAAAAACACCCCCCAACCAAATTCCTGTAGTTATCAGCTATCAGTATTTAGTTATTATTTTCAGAATATATTATGAATAAACATTCAGTCTACTCGGCTAGTTGATCTAAACAATGTACACATTTATACCATTGATAAACAACATAAAAACAGACGTCACATAAGGCATTTTAATAAAACTGCTAACGTTACAGCAGCGGGGAATATGAACGTGCATGAGTTATTTTATTTAATCTGTCATTATAATGTTTTGTTGTTTGACCTAAAACACACTGGTGTTGATGACCTGCATTCAAGCATTTCAGTAGGCTTAACTAGATAACCATTTAAAGCAGATTTAGTTTATAAACAACTGACAGTTTTGACCTCAATATGATTTTCAGTTACAAAAATTAATCCTAAAATTCGACATTAGTAACTTACTTTTCGCAGTATCGGTCGCGCGCGCGCGCTCACAAGATCTCCCGGTTCTCACGAGTGAATTCAGTTGAGACTCGCTCTAAACGGCTCATTTGAATCAGTGAGTTATCGACTCGAGAACAGCTGCGATCGGATCAGTCCAATTCGTGAATGAATCGTTTGGTGGGATTTGCGAACCGATTTAACAGGTTCATTGAAAAGAATCATTTTGTTCATAATTCAGACACCGCTTCTGCGTCTCGGAGCACGCGCTTTATGAGGAGTAACGGTATGTTTTATGAAATGTAGTGAACTAAAAAAAGTAAAAGTTACTCAAAATAAAACCAGTAAAGTACAGATACTTAAAAAATGTACTTAAGTTACTGTCCACCACTTGTAGTGACGTGGCCGTTTTATATATTTAATTTATTTTATTTAAGTCACTCTCACTGTGATATTCGTGTGAATAGGGGATAGATGTCGAGTTATATTTCATAAATTAACGTCTCCACAGTTTTAGATTCACATCAGTTATTAAAATCGGTGCCAGTCTCGAGCATTCATTTGGCCATTCAAGTATGGCGAGACTTGCCTTTTAAAAGTAAACAGTTCTGTTCTGTTTACAAACATCACCTGGAGACCGCAGAAATTCTGTTGACAAACGCAAATCTTGAATACACTATTGAATATCCTATGAAAGTTGTTTATGTTATGTTTATGTTGTTATGTGAAAGTTGAATGTTTAGTCAAAAGACGAATTTCAGAGTGAAATCATCTGCTGACAATCTTCATTTCTGAAAGCACAGTTGTGAAGAAGAGTCTGAACGTAGTCTCCGGACCGTACAGAGTCTACACAGCGAGCTGAACTGCACACAGAGAAACACCCTGTGCCAATTTGATAAATCTGCACCCGATATTATGTCTTTAAGACTATCGTCCATCTCTGAGGAGGGTGCAGAGAGCCATTTGAGCCTCCAAAGTGTCACGGAGGCTTCTGTGGAGAAGAGCTCGAAAGGTGAGATTGAAATTATGTTTGAAACTTCAACTGTGATTGACACAGACCTCACAAATTCAGGAAAACAAGATAAAATAGATGGTTTAGAGTGGGGCTAGGAGTTATATATCTGTTGTGTTCCTGTTATATTTGCTTTAGCATTAGAGAATGTAGCATTCGATGTCTGTTGGTAGTGGTCAACTCATGCTTTGGTCAATTTTAAAATGTAGTAAATATTAAACATTGACTAATGTAGGCCTATCTGTTTGGAAAATGTCAATAAAAAGTTATGCTAATTACCTTGTATTTTAATAGTACTATATATACAGTTAGGTGCCAAGGCAAATAAAATGTTCAAGTTTTACTTCATGATAATAACCTTGGGTCATATTGGTCACTCATAGTATTTTCTAATTGTTTTTCCTACTTTAAGAACAACATACAAGCTGTAGGAAGAAGAAAACCATGCCCTCCTTCTTCAGGAAAATATGTACGGCTGCGAAGCTCCCCTTCTGCTGCTCCCAGGACACAGTGGAGTCTCAACCAGAGCTGGACATCTCTACACCAGATGTCAATTTGTCCATCTCTAAAGAGAGTGTGGAGAGCCTGGAACTGTTGAGCCTCAGCAGCCAGGATATGCTGTGCTTCAGCGTAGACACGAGCATCATTGAGAGAGGAACTGTGGACATCCTGGACGTGTGGAACGATGACCATCTCTCCAGCTCTGATAGCTACCAAGAGGAGAGTAGCTTTGTACTTCCAGGTGAAGATCCTGTTGAGTCAGTGGGGGCTTCAGCTTGCCTGAGACTAAAGGCACTGTCCAGCGTAGATGACTCTACACCCAACGTCATCTCTAAGGACAGTATGGAGAGGCTGCGATTGGAGGCTTCAGGTGAGAAAAAAAAATGCATTACAAACAGTGACATTCATGTAGGTATAACAGTAAACTGTCAACTAATTATTTAATCCAATGTCAGAGAATATCTCTAATAGTTGTGTTTTCAAATTGGTTGATTTTAGTTCCACAAAAGGCCACAGAAGAGCATAAGAAAGGGAAAGGAGTCCGCTCTTTCTTCAGGAGAGTGTGGAAGGCTGTCAAGCGTCCTTTCCGCTCCAAGAATAAAGTGGAGCCTATTGTGCCTCCTCAGCCAGAGCTGGATGATCCTGAGCCGTCACCTGCCCCAGAGTCCTTAGACTTCGTCCCAACTAATGGTAAGTCTGTGATCATTATAACAAGATAAATTTGATTAAAGCAAAAAATTGTTTTTAATTATGTTTATATAAATATACTTAAAATTAAGTTGGTTTACAGCTAGCTTGAAACTACTGTCTCATGAACATGTCTTATTTTGTCTATATTAATGTGTTTTATTGTCACAAGGCACCAGTTGTATAAATTAAAACTGTTAGGAATTAACTAAAATGCAGTTTGTCAAATGTAAAGTGTTTATGCAAATGACTTTGTAAGTTATTATAAATCTTGAAAACGAAAACAGAAGATTTTGTTATACTACTTTAAGCATTTTATGCCACTTCAAAGGGTCTAGCATGCTTATATGTTCTCATGTTTGTGTGTGTTTTTTCAGAATCCATTCGCTCTCGCTATAGAGTGAAAAAGATTATTGGACGAGGAGGCTATGGCAAGGTCTATGAGGGCATCCGAATTTCTGATGGCAAGAAGGTAGACAAACATTTTGCTCTTACTGTACATTAAAATCTGTATCCACTGTGTTTTTAAAGCACCTACATATAGTTTAATACTTAAATACTCAATTCTTCGTGGTCAAGGTAAGGTCAGGTGTTCAATATGCTCATCTGTGTTTTTGCAGGTTGCCATCAAACGTATTCGGAAGACTCCACAGGATCAGTATCTTCAAATTGTAATTTGGCAAAACATAATATGTGTTTAGTTGTTTAAGAGCTGATTATTGTAGATTAAGGAGGAAAAACTTTTGACTCTTAACATTTAAAATGATACATGTTTTACCAAACTAACCTTTTGTGGCATCTTTTCTCTAGCCTGGGTATCCGAAACCTCTCATTACAGAAGTTGCACTGCTTCTAATGATGAAGGAAGAGCCCGTAAGCCCTCACTCCATCCAGCTCTACGAGTGGTTTGAGCATCCCCGAAAATTCACACTCATCATGGAGTTTCCAGATCCCTGCGAGAGCTTGCTGGACTTCATCAACAACAATCCTCCAATGAGTGAGACAACAGCGCGGGTCATCATGCGTCAGGCTGTGCAAGCGGTCCAGCACTGCGTTGAACATGGTGTTTTTCATAACGATATTCATCCAGAGAATATCCTGTTGAGAAAACACACCTTGGAGCTCAAGTTGATAGACTTTGGCTGCGGTCATCTACTTGACAGGACAGGCTACAACTGCACGAAATACAGAGGTGAGTTGGCATTTAGTGTAACAGAGAGTGGAAACCAGCATGTAGTGATTTATTGATCATGAGATGTTTTAAAGTATTGCTAAATGCTGAAAATGTCTTGCTCACAGGAATAAACGGTTACATTCCACCTGAGCTCTTCATCTATGGCAAATTCTACTGCGTCCAAACAAACGTCTGGGCTCTTGGAGTCTTGCTGTATGAGATGATGAACAGGTGTCCTCCATTTCGTGACAGAAACCAAGTCATGGAAGCCGACGTCAGATTTGTCAACCCAGATTTATCTGAAGGTGAGAGAATAGCATTGATGCACACATACAGCCTTTGCACAGAATGAACAAACACTGGTGGAGAGCATAGTACAACACAAAGCTGTTTTCATACATGCCAACATTAGTGTCACATGATCATGACTAAGCGGCTCTCTCCTGAAAACAGAATGCCGTGATCTGATTCTTCAGTGTCTAACCCGTGATCTAACTGAACGGCCGGTCATCGAAGAGATCTTGCAGCATGACTGGTTTGAAACAGTGGATCTAAAATGAAGAGAGTCAGAGGTGAGACATTTGTCATCTTCAATATATAATATACATTTCAAATATGATTAGTGAAGTGAGTTAATTTGAGCAATCTTGTTGTACTATAATAAATGATGACAGGAAAAAGACTTGAGTAAAAGACAGTCAGTGTGAAGAATGCTCTGCCTTTTTCTTTGCCAGGGTTGGACATACAGCATCCAGTGAAAAAGCAGATTGGATTGACACATGCTGACGGGAAACTCAGGCCTCTCAAGTAAGCCAGAACTACAGCAGAACTAGAGCCTGTCCACGTTCTTACAGCCCCGTCTGAAAAAGAGCAGAAGAATCAGAGCATGTCAGAGTCTATGGCCTAGTGGTTAGCGCACTGACAAATAGAGCTACTGCGCTTGCGGCCGACCTGGGTTCGAATCTCCACCAAGGGACCTTTGCCGATCCCCCTCTTGACCCAACACTTACCTGTCAGTCTCCACTGTCCTGTCATCTAAAAAGCAAAACAGATTTTTGTTTCAAAAGATTAAATTAGTTTTAAAAGCATATAGTTTTAGCGTAGTTTTAGACGCTTAGTTGTAAATGCTTAGGTTTAGCTTAGTTTGATAAGCATGGTTTTAGCTTAGTTTTAAACACTTAGTTTTAGCTTAGGTTAAAAAGCATAGTTTTAGACGCTTGGTTTTAAACGCTTTGTGTTAAATGCTTAGTTTTAAAAGCATGGTTGTAGCTTATGTTCAAAATGTTTTATTGGGAAGTAACAAAAAATATAAAAAATATAAATAAAAAAATATATATATAAAAAGTATATCTGATAGAAATATATAAAAAATACAATAAACTAAGTATATAATAAAAATGTGAATTTAATTAAAAAATGTATTCATTTTAAAAGTATGGTTGTAGCTTAGTTTTAAAATATATTTTCTATTAGGAAGCAATAAAAAATATGAAGAAAAAAAAGATATATAATAAAAATATAAAAATAATACAAATAAACAGAGTATGTAATATAAATTTGAATTAAAAAATAGTTTTAAAAGTATGGTTGTAGCCTAGTTTTAAAATAAATGTTTTATTAGAAAGCAGTAAAAAATATAAAAATGTATAAAAAAAATAACAAAATCTGTACAAAAATGATATCTAATAAACAAAATATATAAAAATGAACTGAGTATATAATAAAAATAATAATTTAACAAAAAATTATTAGTTTTATAAGCATGGTTTTAGTTTTAAAATAAATGGTTTATTAGGAAGCTATAAAAATTTAGATATTTAAAAAGATTACAAACAAATTATATAAAACAATAAAAATTATACCTAATAAAAATTAAATATATTTACATTTATTTAAAAATAAATAATAATAATAAAAATATATATCAATTATTATATCTAAAATAATGCAAATCAACTGAGTATATAAAAACTTTAATTTAATAATGTTATTAGCTTTAAAAGATTGGTTGTAGCTTAGTTTTAAATGTTTCATAAGAAAGCAATATAATAAAAAAAATTATACAAATTATAAATATATACATAATTATATCTGAGTATATAATTAAAGTTATAATTTAATAAAAGTCATTTGTTTTAAAAGCTTTGTTTAAAAAGCATAGTTTTAGATGCTTAGTTTGGTTGTAGCTTAGTTTTAAAATAAATGTTTTATTAGGAAGAAATAAAAAATACAAAACATATACAAATGTATTAAAAAATATTAAATATGATATCTAATACAAATATAAAAACAAATACAAATAAACTGAGTATATAATAAAATAATAATTTAATACATGAAATACAAAAGAAACTATTTAAAAAATTGCTATCTAATAAAAAATATAGGAAGCAATAAAAATGTAAAGAAAATATATATATATATAAAAAAAAAAAAAATATATATATATATATATATATATAATAAAAATATAAAAATTAATACAAATAAACTGAGTATATAATGAAAATTTTATTAGTTTTAAAAGCATGGTTGTAGCTTAGTTTTAAAAATAAAAAAGTATTTAAAAAAAATTCTAAATTGTAAAAAAAATAATATAAAATATATAAAAATATATCTAATAGAAATATATAAAAAATACAAATAAACTGAGTTTAAAATTATAATTTAATAAAACTTTTTATTAGTTTTAAAAGCTTAGTTTTAGTTCAGTTTTAAAAACTTAGTTTAGTTTATAAGTTTTAAAAGCATGGTTGTAGCTTAGTTTAAAAATAAATGTTTTATTAGGAAGCAATAAAAAATATTTATAAATGTATTAAAAAATATTAAATAAGATATCTAATACAAATATAAAAACAAATACAAATAAACTGAGTATATAATAAAATAATAATTTAATAAAACTTCATAGTTTAAAAAGCTTAGTTTAGACACTTAAACGGTTTTGTGTTAAAGTTTTAGTTTTAAAAGTATATAAAAATATAAAAAATGATATCAAAAAAAAAAATACAAATAAACTGAGTTTATAATAAGAAATGAATAAATAAAAAAAATAAAATAAATAATAAAGATTGTTTCTGTGATATGTGTCTCTGTGATATATATATATATATATATATATATATATATATATATATATATATATATATGTGTGTGTGTGTGTGTGTGTGTGTGTGTGTGTGTGTGTGTGTGTATTTGTGTGTGTGTGTGTGTGTGTGTGTTTAATTTATTTGAAGTAACATCATTTTTATGGTGTTGGTTATAGTGTTAGTGTTCCTTAACTATAATAAGCCTGTTGCTGACAAATGAAATTCATGAAATGTATAAATTAAATTTAGGGGGAATATAGATGTTCAATGATTTATCACTCTGAAGAAGTTACTGCAGTACTTGGTATCCCAATAGGTTTAAAAGTTAGTTAGTTTTAAATGCTTAGTTTTAAAAGCGTAGTTTTAGCTTAGTTTAGTTTTAAAGAGTAAATAGTTTTATTAGGAAGTAATAAAACATATAAAAAAATGTATCGAAATAAAAAAAAATCAGAAAAATGAAATTTGATAAAAATATATAAATAAATACAAATAAACCGAGTAAATAATAAAAAATGTAATTTAATAAAAAATATATTTGTTTTAAAAGCTTAGTTTTAGTTCAGTTTTAAAAACTTAGTTCAGGCTTAGTTTTAAAAGCATTGTTGTAGCTTAGTTTTAAAATGTTTCATTAGAAAGCATGAAAAAATAAAAATATATAAAAATTTATGTTTAATAAAAATATAAACCGAGTATATAATAAAAATTATAATTGAATAAGAAAATATATGTTTTAAAAGCATAGCTTAGTCTTAAAATAAATGTTTTAGTAAGAAGCAATAACAAATTATATATCTAAAAAAAAAATTAAAAAATATATGTAAAAATGATATCTAAAAAATAAAGAATTAGAATTTAATAAAGCAAAATATTAGTTTTAAATGCATGGTTGTAGCTTAGTTTTAAAATAAATGTTTTATTAAACTGAGTATATAATACAAATGATAATTTAATTAAAAATATTAGTTTTAAAAGCATAGCTTAGTCTTAAAATAAATGTTTTATTAAGAACCAATAAAAAATATAAA
>NC_133364.1:53941220-53971500 GCF_049309525.1 Garra rufa
AGTACGCGTTTCATTTCAGTGACGTCCAGTCATGCCCACATGTAAGCAAACATCGCAGAATCGTTCTGAGGGTTTATAGTAGGAGTATCATCTGTGACAGTGACAGACATGAATCTTGTGAACGAGTGATTCAGAGTTTCATTTGAGAGTTAGTCCAGCTTCAGTCTAAAGAGACAGCACGAGTGAAATCCTCTTCATATCTGAGAGCACAGTGTGCAGACCATACACGAGTCTAAACATAGTGTGCAGACTTTACAGAAACACACTGTGCAAATTTGATAAATCTAGACTGGACTTTGTCTTCAACATTATCGTCCATCTCTGAGGAGAGTGTAGAGACAGTTGAGCCGCGACACTCAGAGTGTCATGGAGAAGAGCTCAACAGGTGAAATTAAAATGATCTAGTTAATAAAATTAATAGTTTTAGGTAATGATGATAACCCTGGGTCATAGTTGTCGCTAATAGTATTTTCTCTTTGTTTTTCTTAGTTTCAGAAAGACATACAAGCTGGAAGATGATCATGGCTTATTTCTTTAAGAAAGTATGTAAGGCTGCAAAGCTCTCCTTCTGCTGCTCCCAGCACACAATAGACCCACAGTTAGACAACTCTACACCAGACGTCAACTTGTTCATCCCTGAGGACGGTGTGGAGAGACTGGAATTGAGTGGAGCCGCTTGTGCCTCCTCAGCCAGAGCTGGATGATCCTGAGCCGTCACCTGTCCCAGAGTCCTTAGACTTTGTCCCAACCAATGGTAAGCCTATGATCATAATAACAACAACAAGATACATTTTACTGAAGCAAAAAATTTGTTTTCAATTAAGTTCATTTAATGTAGCTAGCTAGCACCATCTCTTGAACATGTCAACAGCGCGGGTCATCATGCGTCAGGCTGTGCAAGCAGTCCACACTGCGTTGAACATGGTGTTTTTCATAATGATATTCATCCAAAGAATATCTCATTGAGAAAACACACTTTGGAGCTTAAGTTGATCGACTTTGGCTGCGTTCAGGTACTTTGTAGTAATGGCTACAATCACAGGCATTATAAAATAAAATGAAATAAACAGCTGAGACTCTGTACAACCATCAGTGTTCACATATCTGCTTTTGTTTGAACCACTTTTTCAGTTTTGTTTGAAAAATATTCAACTGTGTTCGCATTTTCAATTCAACTGGCAAACCGTTCTATAACAATGTACCTTGAACTGAAAATGTAGATTGTGCAAATGTAGTTTTTCTCTGTGGTGCTATACAGTTCTGTGTAGTTGCACCTCTTGTAGTGACCCCCTTACTACTCTGTTTTGATATTAATTTGCATATAACTTTTGGCGCAAGATTATTTAAACATTTAAAAAACATTTTAATAAGAGATGAATTTATAAAATTTTCAAAACTAAGCAAACTATGTTTTTGTAAAATGTTACAGTGATGCCATCTGGTTGGTTTCTTATCCAAAACTTTTAGTGTTTGTTTATATAAGGATCTAACAGGTTTAATAGTCAGTTGAGAAACCTCACTCCAGACAGTCACACAGTGTGAAAAAATCATTGCATGCATGTATAACTTGGCTGCTTTCAAAGATATATGGTCGTGTTGTAGATTGCGGAGATATATCCATCATGCTTAAAGATAATGACCCTCGACTTTCGAAAACTTTGACTCTAGCCGAATTCGTCGTGGCATTTGGGGTTTACAGGGACGTCATATGCGAAGTCTTTCCATCCCGTAGAGCCGAGCTAGACACATATTTAGCCATCATCGCTGATTTAGCTGTCACTTATGGAGGAACACTGTTTTATGAATATCATAAGTCTTTCTCCACAAAAGCTTCCATGTTTATTCAGAGGTTCAATCAGAGACTGGACTGGTCCGTAATCAACCTAACGCTCATCAGTAGACATTTTACTGGCCATCAAGCTCTTTCTTGTTCGATCTGTGGCTCTCACACTCACACGCCCAATCTGTGCCCCAAAACTGTCACTTTTCAGTCTCCTAAGCCTGGCTCAAATCTTCAGCCTGATCCTAAGGTGACACAATTTGCCACTCCATTGTGTTATAATTTTAATGAAAATGTATGCAAATTCTTTAATTGTAAATATATTCATGCTTGTAGTTACTGTGGAGACGGTCACCCGAAGTCTGTGTGCCCGAGACGAACCCGATTTGTGAGAAAGGAGAAAAAGAAATAAAACCATCAACCCCAGTCAACGTTTCTAAGCTGGGTCGGGCTTTAAAAAATCACCCTAATCGCTGTTTTGACAATTACTTATTAACTGGTCTTGTTCAAGGTTTTCTTGCAGGATTGTGTTGGATGCCTAATATTTCTCTTGTCTGGAAAAATTTACTTTCTGTTTTAAAGGAACCTGAAATTGTAGATTCATTGTTGGAGAAAGAGGTTAACAAGGGTTTTATGATCGGGCCATTTGATGATCCTCCCTTTTCAGTTTTCCGAATCAATCCCATAGGAATTGCGACTCGTAAATATTCAGGAAAGAAGCGTTTAATTATTGATCTGTCTGCCCCTCATAATGATTCAGCTCAAAGTATTAGTAGCCTTATTCCTCTAGCTCCTTTTTCTCTGTGCTACGCTACCATTGATGGTGCAATCAAGTTAATTATAAAGGCAGGTAGAGGAGCATGGTTAGCTAAAGCGGATATCTCGGATGCATTTAAAGTCATGTCTTTACATCCTTCTCAATGGCATTTATTCGGTGTCAAATGGAGAAATAAACTGTATTTTTCAGTTAGGCTCCCCTTCGGCTGTCGCAGTAGCCCAAAAATATTTGACACTCTGTCAGAGGCGCTTTGTTGGATTCTTCTTAATAACTGCAAATTACCGTTTGTACTTCATCTCTTAGATGACTTTCTGCTAGTAGACTACCCGCACGTTAAATCCGATGTGCATTTCAGCATTAAAGTACACTTTCAATGATTTGGGTGTCCCTCTTTCTGAGGAAAAAACACTAGGTCCTCTTAAAGGAACACTCCACTTTTTTTGGAAATAGGCTCATTCTCCAACTCCCCCCGAGTTAATAAGTTGAGTTTTACCGTTTTGAAATCCATTCAGCCGTTCTCCTGTTCTGGCGATATCACTTTTAGCATAGCTTAGCATAGATCATTGAATCCTATTAGACCAATAGCATCGCGTTCAAAAATGACCAACGAGTTTCGATATTTGTCCTATTTAAAACTCAACTCTTCTGTAGTTATATCGTGTACTAAGACCAGTGGAAGTGCAAAGCTTCAATTTTCTAGGCTGATAAGATTAGGAACTACACTTCCATTCCGGCGTAATAGTCAAGGAAGTTTGCTGCTGTAATAAGGCTGAAGCAGGAGCAGTAATACCACGCAGCACATGTGCAAATGCTAAACTAGCTGGGAACTCATTTCTGATAATACTCCGCCTGCTTCGGCCATATTACGGCAGCAAACTTCCTTGACTATTACGCCGGAATGGGAGTGTAGTTCCTAATCTTATCAGCCTAGAAACTCGCAGCTTTGCATTTCCACCGGTCTTAGTACACGATATAACTACAGAAGAGTCAAGTTTTAAATACAACAAATATGGAGAGTCTTTGGTCATTTTTGAACGCGATGCTATTGGTCTAATAGGATTCAATGATCTATGCTAAGCTATGCTAAAAGTGATATCGCCAGAACAGGAGAACGGCTGAATGGATTTCAAAACGGTAAAACCCAACTTATTAACTCGGGGGGAGTTGGAGAATGAGCCTATTTCCAAAAAAAGTGGAGTGTTCCTTTAAAACCATCGAATTTTTAGGAATCACATTAGATTCTAACCTAATGCAAGCCTCCCTGCCTTTCGGAGAAATTAAATCTTATCAGAGAAATAATGGAAAATGCTATAAAAGTTGTTTCTTTTTCTAAAAGAGATTTGCTTTCTCTACTAGGTCATCTTAATTTTGCTATGCGGATAATTCCACAGGGAAGGTCTTTCATAGCCAGGCTCCTTGAACTAGGGATGGCGAAAACTAAAAAATTTCTTGACCGACCACCGAGCCTCATTAGCCGGTTGAAACCGGTTAACCGATTAGTTTAATATGGTACGCTATTTGAAATAACAGCCATTTCGAGCCGCGCCTGCAATTTCGCAACTCTGTCGCATCTCTCTGCCGCTCTGCCTCCCGCACACACACACTGCCACTCACGTCACTTTTTTAAAATCCACTACAGCGCGAAACATTAGTCCCGCAAGCGCGGCGCCGAAGAGCTTGTTGTATGTAATCGTAGGACAAATGGCTCCTTAGTTTCAAATGGTTTGGGTACAAGGTGATCGCTTTGAAAATAAAGACGTTTGTTTTGGTTAGAAGCTCATTTGAAACATTGCCACGGCTCATTTAAGAAAATGACAGCTCCGAAGAGACGCCGCTTTAGTTGAGGTAGTGCTAACCATAATAAAGAAAGATGATGATCATCATCACCTTATCAGTTACCACTGAAATGTAGATGTAATGTATTTCCAAATCTAAGCCCATCTTATGCGGAATGTTGCCTAATAGACTGCAACATGATAAAACCAATGGATAAAACAGGCACCTTCAGAATGCGTAAAAGACGCACCGGCACTTTTTTTTTTTAACCGACTACCGACAACTTTGACCGGTTAACGGTGATACGGTCAACCACCGGTCAAACGGTCATCGGTTAACATCCCTACCTTGAACTATCAAAGTCCGTTAAAAACCTAAATGATAAAGTTACCTCAGATGAAGGTTGCAGATCAGACCTCAGATTCTGGTCTCTGCTCTTAAATGATTGGAAAGGTATCTCTTTTTTTCATAATGATGATTTGGAGTCTTCCACAACCCTTAAATTATACACAGATGCCGCGCCTTCCATTGGTTTTGGGGGGGTGTTTAACGGACAGTGGTTCGCTAGTACATGGCCAACTGAATTGTTATCTGTACCTGTTAATACCCTGTCGACTGCACTGTTGGAGTTGTACCCTATTGTTATAGCTTGTATTTTGTGGGGTAAACACTGGTCAAGGAAACAATTTTTTTTTTTTTTTGCGACAACGAAGCAACCGTTAACATTATTAATAAGGGACGCTCCTCTGTACCATTCATAAATCTTTTTGTTAGGCGCCTTACTTGGCTATCTATATTAGGTAAATTTCATTTTCGGGCTGCTCACATTCCTGGCTTAAACAACCAAATTGCTGATTCTTTGTCTCGGTTTGAATTTCAGAAATTCCACCTTCTGTGCCCGGAGGCAGCACCATCCAGCCTGCTCTGTCCCTCTTTCAGCCAAACCATTCTAGATTAGCCATAACTTTACAATCATACTTGCACTCTGCAGCTCACTATATGCGCCATGGTTTGGCTAGAAGTACATAAAAAATGTATGGCTCTGCTTGGTCTCACTTAGGTTCCTTCTGTGCTACTTTTTCCATTGCTGTTATATCAGTTAATGTCACATATGTTTGTGCTTTTATAGTCCACTGTTATGAATCTCAAAAAATCCAGCCTTCAAGCATTAAAAGTATGATCGCCGGCATCCAATTCCACCTGCGCTGCTTGGATCCATCTACCATCAGCTTACTGGGAAACCCATCGATTCGCCTCTTACTAAATGGCCTCAAAAGAGAGAAACCTCAAGGCAACGATCAGCGTCTACCCTTTACACTTTCACTTTTGTCAAAGTTAATATCACGTTTAAGAGCAGGATGCTTCGGGGCTTACACTGATTCAATGCTAGAGTCGGCCTTACTCACAGCTTTCTACGGTTTTCTAAGAGGGGGCGAGTTTACGACACGCACTAATACTTTTAATCCATCACAAGACCTCACAATTTCTGATGTAACGATTTATTCACAATATTTCACCATATATTTAAAGCATTCTAAAACTGATAGAGAGAAAGAAGGCACTGTAATTTATGTCTCTGGTTCTAACTCAGATTTTTGTCCCTTGTCTTCCATGTTGCCCTACTTGAAAAGCCGTCCACAATCTGGTCCACAGGACCCATTGTTTGCCACTGAGGAGGGGAAGCCAATGTCCAGAGCCTGGTTCTCCTCTCATCTACGCCTTCTCTGACAATACTGTGGTCTTCCCCCAGAACGCTACACAGCTCATTCTCTACGCATAGGGGCTGCTACAACTGCTGCCTTTTCAACCCCTGTCTCTACCTTGAAGGCCATGGGGCGATGGTCCTCTGCGGCTTACGAACGCTACTTACGACCTGACACTCAAGCCATCCTTGAGGCTCAAAAAGCTATGAGTGCAGCTCATAAATAAATGTATGGCTTCAACCGCTATTGGGTGTGTTTACTTTATTTCAAGTCACGCTATCGTCACGTAGTAATTGGCTATCTCAAAGCTGTACACTGCAGGAGTTGGACCCTCTAGCTCAGGGTTTCTTACGACCATTACATCTGGGTTCATTGGCTCAAATGTAATTTGCGCTGCTCAATTTATTAAAAGTAATTTGGGTAATTAAATTTAAGGAGGATTGGTCAGGCCAATGATGAATTGGTCGTAGCTGATAATTGTAAATTTAGTCTGGTAACGCTCATTTGGTTCCTCCGCTGGCTCTTCCAGACCGGGAAGAGTCAGGGAGGATTGCCTGGTATGGTCTGTTGGGGGGTTTGTGCTACTCTACTATTCTTAAAAAAGGAGGGTTGCCCCTGAAATGGCTGCTTCCCTGTCTTGGCTTTCATGGAGCTCATGGAAAGGACAGGGAACTTGGAACAGAGCCATACCGCCAAATGTAACTTTAGTATTATGCTAATAAAAAGTTGACTAAAGTTTGCCTATGAGTTTCCTTTTGACTTGAGAGTCCTGACTGAACTGACATTTTGTTTGCTTACAACAGTTTGGAAAATTATTAACATATAAGGAAAACAACAATGGGCCCAAAATTGACCCTTGAGGGAGACCCATCTTATTATTTCGTAAAGCTGATCTTGAATTATTAATTTTAACACACGGATCTCGGGATTGTAAATATGATCTAAACCAATTCATTGCCTGCTGGGAAAAGTTGAATAAATTTAATTTGTGGAGGAGAATTTCATGATTCACAGTATCAAATGCCTTTTTGAGATCTAAAAACACTGCACCTACTACATTACCTTTATCTAAAGATTCCTTAATAAATTCTGTGAGATAGCAGTTTGCCATTTCTGTTGAATACTTAGGCCTAAAACCAAACTGTTTAGAATAAAGTAAATCATGTTTTTCTAAATATCGATAAGTTGTTCAGCTACCAATTTTTCCAGAATTTTAGAAACTGCAGGAAGAATAGAAATTGGTCTATAATTCTGAACCTCATCAGCTGATCCTGCTTTAAAAGTTGGAGTTACAATACTAGTTTTCCAATTTGAAGGGAATTTATTTTCTCTAATTGATAAATTTATCAGATTTACCAAGGGCTTTAGCAAACAAGCACTATAGTAGTGAACCAAGTTCATTTTTGTTATTTTATACTGTAAATATGATATCTATAATATAGTAGACTCAGTGAAGACAGGCAATGTGAAGAATCCTCTGGACTGTAACCGATTTTTGTAATTTGAACAGTATTTTACTGTAATATCTACAGTAAGATACTGTAAAATGTATATACAGTATTTTACTGTAAACTGCAAAGGATTGTGGGAAAATATATGATCACTAATGTAATTCTCCTCTACTGTAAATCCGTTTACAGTAGTGAACTTGCCTGCGAAAAACTGACCAATGGCAAGGGAGATTTATTTTTTCCTGTTGAGAGGAAGTGGCGGTAAATTAGAAGAAATTGGAGGAAGTGGAAGTCAGAGAATGATTTGGTGTGGAGATTTCAATGCGCACAGTACTCTATGGGGGAGCACCACAACAGATAATAATGGAAGCATGATAGAGGAAATGTTAGATTGGGGAAATTTAGTATGTATTAATGATGGGACGTATACAAGGGTGGATGTGGCACAAGGTAAATATTCCATGCTGGACTTGACGCTTGTATCGGAGAGAATAGCTGGAAAATGTCAGTGGAAAGTTTTAGAGCAAAGCACCATTGGTAGTGATCACTTTCCTATATGCACTAAAATTGGGAAAGAAATAGCACAAACTAGGGTGGAACGAAGGCCAAGGTGGAGGTTCAAATCAGCGGATTGGGTTAAATATGAGGAGATAAGTCAAAGGAAAATAGAATATGTAAATGAGTATGTGGAGGATGTAGAGGCTTTTAACAGAGAGATAAGTGAAGCAGTAAGAAGTGCTGCTAGCGAGGTAATAGGTAAAACAATTACAGACAGTAGGAGGAAAGCAGTGCCATGCTGGAGTGAGGAATGTAATAAAGTAATAGAGCAAAGAAATAAAGCACTTAAAAGAGTAAGGAAATCTTTACATTTTAATGATTTTATTTGTTACAAAAGAGCACAGGCAGTAGTAAGTAGGGATGGGAATCGAAAACCGGTTCTTGTTGAGAGTTCAGTGTTTCAATTCCTTCGAATCGTTTGCAAAATTTGCAAACGATTCCCTTAACGATTCCAGTGGGCACGAATGACGTCATCACGTGCATTGAATAGTTGGTAGCACCGATTGTTTTTTTGGCATTTCTCGGACCCTAGGCTGACCAGGGAGACGCTTTTTTTATTACAGTCGATTTATGGGGCAGGCAGCGAGCGGATCGTGAAGAAAGGTCAGCTGAATTTGACACTTTATGTTTTAGGCTTGAAATCGCTGATACAACCTTTAACAGCTAACTGAGGTGAAATACTGAGGTAAAGTGCATTAGGCAACACCGCTGTTTCTGTCGCGATTTTAAACTGTATTTTCAAGCCCTTTTTTGTTTGTTATTTTCAAGTTTCTGGTCTGGATGAGGTGTATTTTGGATCCTCTTCTTGTGAATGAGTGCCACAGTATCGATGAATACATGATCTGGTAAGCTAACATCAGAAAGCCAAAGTTGACAAATTTAATGTTAGTCACAGAGCAGCACAATATCTTTTCAACGCTGCCTCTTTATAACTAGCAAGTTAATTCTCTTCAAATGATGTTTAAGTAAGAAATGTGTGTATCCATGTCGTATGTAATTTTATAGACGGTCCATAAATTCAGTGACAGACGTGACATAAACAGCGTGCTAACATGAAACACTGAGGTAAAACTGAAACACCGCTGTTAAGTGCATCTTTTGTATTTTATTTTCAAGTTTGTGGTCTCGTGGTCATGTCGTCTGCATCGGAGGTGTATTGGAGTTAGGGTTGGGCGATGTCGACCAATTTGGCATCGTACGATGTCTAATGTGAAACATCGCGATGGACGATGGCATCGTTTCCACCAGTGCTTAATTTGAGTGGGATTTTTAAAGCTTTTTTTAAGTTCCCCCAGTTTTGGTCCTCCAACATCTCAGTTTGTTCCGGCAGTGCGCAACCTGGGTGTTATTTTTGACAGTGGTATGATTTTAGGAAAACAGATAAGTGCTGTCGTGAAGGCAAGCTTTTACCAGCTAAGGCTCCTCAGTAAGGTCAAACCATTCCTGTCCCGAGCTGACCTTGAAAAGGCTGTCCATGCCTTCATCGGCTCGCGGATTGACTACTGCAGTGCCCTCTACAGTGGACTTAATCAATCACTCCTCAATCGGCTTCAACTGGTACAAAACGCTGCAGCACGTCTCCTCTCCAACACCTCCAAACGCTCTCACATCAGCCCAGTCCTCCGCTCTCTCCACTGGCTCCCAGTGCGGTTCAGGGTGGAGTTTAAGATCCTGATGTTTGTGTTCAAGGCCATCAATGGGCTGGCCCCTGCCTACCTCGCGGAGTTGGTAATGGTCTACCAGCCAGCCAGAACTCTGCGTTCCTCTGAACACACCTTGCTGGTTATGCCCAAGTATAATTACAAAAAGTTTGGAGGCCGGTCATTTGCCGTTCAGGGCCCAAAGCTGTGGAACGCACTTCCGGTACAGTGTAAGGATTAATTAGCTCAAATTTATAATGATTCAAATAAGGAATCGAATCGAAAGATTCGAAACTTGATTAAATTGATTCAGAATTAATAGATTACACTTCTTAACCATTCGTCCAGCAAAGTGGTCAATTCAGCATAATGTATTAACTCAAAAGGTTTATATTATGTTCCTGGCCAAGATCACAAATAAACCAAAATATTACGTTAGGAAATTTTAAAGCTGAGGTAGCTTGATCTAAACACAGATAGAACTTTGTGAACATAAAATTCAAGACACTTCTTTTAATGAAACAATGATTTATTGACTACTCTAAGACACAAAACTAATCTCTACTAAAACACAAATAAACACACACACACACACACACACACACACACACACACACACACACACACACACACACACACACACATTCACACTCACACTCATACAGTTCCGGGGATGAGAAATTACTGAGTTGAAGAGAACCCCAAATGTTCTAGTATCTTAACTAGTTCTTAGATCGCAACCTTAGAAAATCACAAAAGCAGAGACTTAGCTTTTAACTACTTAGGGAGTATTTCGCACCAGTTTCAGCGAAGTAAAGAGAGATCTTGTTACTTGCATTAGTGCCGGGAACGGGGGTTCCGGGGGCTCGTCTGAGCGAAAGTTCTGGTTGGTTGCTGGTCGATGAAGTCTTTGGGAGATCCTTCGAAGTTGAGGATTGGGTTGCTGGAGCCGATCTTTCGGTTGCCTGGTTACGCAGGTTGATGCGGTAGTTGCGAGACTTTGAAGAGTTTGGCAGTCACGAAGTTTCAGTTTGTTCTGTAGAGTTTTGATGGCACCGTCGCGTGCTTGGTCGAGTGGTCGAGCGCAGATGGAAAAGCACTCAAACCACAAGAGGCGAAAGGCGTGAGGCGAGAGCTAGGAGCTCTGAGTTCGCTGAGTTCTTGCTGAGTTCGCTAGGAACATGAAGTTTTAAACGGGCCGCTAGGGCACGTCCCAAGATGCTGGGATCCAATGGCGTTGCTAGAGGGGCGGGTCTCGCCACCCCCTTTTCGTCCTGTAATTCCTTCTGGTACGTAACTTATTAGGATATCGATTTCTCTGCAACTTTTGTTATTAACTTCAATAAACTATTTCAATGCATAAAGTCAAAACAAAATATAATTTTCTCGTTCATTCAGACAAACTGCAATTGCCAAGATCATTCATCCCATATCAAACAATAGTATATCGCTTGCATGCTAATACATTTGACAACTTCCTTTCCCAAAGGCATATAATGCATAGATTAAACTCCAATCATCACATAAAACACAGCAGGCATATAAAAGAGAACATACTGTTGCTCTAATAGCAATACTAATAAGTTGATAGTCTCTTAAAGTTTGTCTTTGCAGTGTACGTATCTCTATTGAGAGACGGGGTGTTTTGGAATGTCAGAGGAGAGGGGGACAGGAAGTCCGAAAAACCATGTGAGTCACGCTGGACGCATCATGTGCCATGCCAGCTTTATTTCAGAAGACTGGAGGTTTGTTTCTTAGGTGCTCTGAGACAGAGAGCGTTTTCTTCTCTCTGGATGCGTAAGACGCAGATCTCGACAAAAGCGGTCCATACAATTAGCGTCTGGTGATCATCATGTGATGGTCATGTGTCAGCATTTTGTGACTGAGAAAGAGGGTCCTTTTGTTTCTTTGGAATATGGCCATTTCTGTTTTGTACGTTGTTCGCCCAAGATTCCTACACATCCCCCTTTTGGCTGGCGATGTTTCTGGTGTGAACATCGGCAGGCACTGGAACAAGAGGCAGAGAGAGAACAAGGCGCACACAAGACACAAACAACATCTCCATCACTAGCTGAATTCTGGTGCAGGGATTTAGTTATTTGGCCTGGTACAGTTAGAGGCACTTGCAATAACGTAGGGCCGCATCGGTTAGAATTATTGTTAATTTGGCGGTTTTGATTGACCGGGCGTATCGGGGGTTCAACGAGGCGGTGTAGACGTGTGCTCGATCAGGTGCTACGTCAGACAGTGCATGGGATCGTATTCAAGGCGGGCTATCCATTAAGGAGTCTCTTTCTCGTAGCGCATGGGTCATGGGAGTAACTAGGCGTTGCGTTTGAGCGTAACCGTTTTGGTACGACCGCAAATAGTTCGTTCATGAACTTGATAATTTTTAGTTTGAAAGGGTGCGGGGATTATCACGATCTGTGACGGTGCTAAATCGTAATTCAGCTTGGAGTTTGTTCACATGTCGTTTTAAGGTGGCTAGGTTTAGAATGTTAAACAGAGTGCCCACAGCCGCACCAGCCCCAGCAGGGCGCCCAATAATCGTTTGGGACGCCGGTTGTACCCGCTTAATTCAGCCTGGGTTATGATCATTTTCTGTAATTAGCGCAGCATGTGGTTCACATCTGCCTGCATGTGGGCAAGGACTTCCCGTGTCTGACGGGTGTCGGCCCAAGACTTTTGGGGGCTGATAGGGTGTAGTTTGTTCTGGAAAACATCATAGGGTCGAATCGGCCATACACCTTTAGAGGTAGACTTTGCGATTAGCTATTGGTAATCCTGATTACGCAGAGAAACAGGGCGGCGAATCATGACATCTACCTGGAGATAGAAAATAACAACGGGACAGTTAGCCACGAAGATCATGGTTTGGCGGGGTTGCTCAAATCGTTAACAAAATTTCTGGCAGTGATTTGCAACTAATTTGGTGTACTGAGTCAATCCCATCTTCAGGGGGCCTAGACTTAAAAGAAAAGTTAGGTCAGTTTCTGATGAGGGCTAGAAGGAAGGGACACATAGAGAAAGGGAGAAAAAGGAAAACACAAAGAGACACAATGACACTGACTGAGGTTAGACAGTAAGGATAAGTGTCACATGTGTGGAGCAGCTCCTCTCTGCTGGGTGGAGGTTGGTCCTAGCAGTGCGGCAGAGGAGAATGTTTAGGTGATTTGTGTTGTGTTTAGGAAGTTAGCTGTGTGTTTACCTAGAAGGATAGAAATCATGTTAGTGTGAGGCATAGTCATGAATTGTCGGTCTGTGTCAGTGGGTTTGGTCTTCCCCCTTTTGCTGTCGGTTGGAGTCCCAATGTTTCTTTATCGGCTTTTGGCGAACCTATTGAGGAACTGCCTTGCTGCGCTTTTGGTTTGGTGGGCAACAGGTGAGAGCTTGTGGGATTCCTTTCAGTGGGGTAAGGACTTTCTCCGACTGGCGATAGGGAGTGTTCTGCCAAGGATGGCGGAACCGTAATACCACACTTTGTTTCCGACACTGAGTTCCTTGTGTGACGGAGATGGTTAGTATGGGGCTTTACATCCAAATGTCTCTATATTTCCTGCATAATTTTTCAATTTTGAGTTGTGCTCGGTGGCTTGGGTTTCTTGGTTGAAGCTGGCAACACATCAGGCATCCTTCTATGTAATCTGCCACATCTTGTTGTATGCCAGGCCACTGTTCCACCTGTTTAAATGGGTTGTAGGTGGTTTTGGCACCACAGTGCACTGCGCATGGTGCATCGTGTGCATGCCTAAGCCTCATCCCCCTTTGGCTCTGAGGGACTACAAGCTTTGGCGCAGTGAGGGGCTCAGAGACATATGTGAGGACACCATTTAGCGGATGCAGCATGTTCTTGACGGATTGGAGGGTGCGGAGGTCTGAAGATGTGGATTAGTCAAGTGTAGAACTCGTAGGAGAGTAAAGTTCGAAGATGTGGGCAGAAATGGGCAGGTCTGCTGATGTGGGAGGAGGAGGGGTTTTTGAGCCAATGTTATGTTGGTGGCGGGTAAGAGCTGTAGCCATCGGGATGGGTGGGAGGGCATGAAATGTTTTGAATGGTTGTGATGGGCAAGGGTCGCTGTTGAGCCGGACCACGCCCGCTTTCAGCTTGCCCTGGTGATTGTCTGGGCAGTCATGGAATTACGCTGTGGGTATCAGTTTCATTGGGCCACAGTCCGGGACGTCCTTTGTAAAAGAGTCCCTGTACTCATGTAGAATTTCTTTAAGTCCTTGGTGATCTGCTTTCTTGAGTCTGGTGTCCTTTGGTAGGCTTTGGTGTCTGTGCTTCGTTGCTTTGAAGAGATTCAGGCTGCCGGCTGAGTTTTCCTGCCCAGGGGCTAGCACTGCGACAGATACTAAAGTGTCTTGGACATTTATGGCAGTTCTGAGTTGAGGGGGACCTGAGTCCCACGCTTGCAGTGAGCAGAGGGAAGGGCCTTGTTCTTTGCTGCTTGGCGTTGAACTTGAGCTTGGCCTTGACTTTGACACTGCATTGTCACTAAGCAAATTGAAGGCAACGTCTGTGGCTTGACACTGCGAATCATTGGGGACTACTGACTGGAAGGGCGATGGCTCACGGACTTGCGTCCACAACTTCAGGTGCTTAAAGTCTATCAAGGGTTTGAAGCGATTTAGCAGATCCTTTCCTATGAGGAGCGGATAGTTGTTTAGAGGTGAGATGTAGACTGGGTGGATGAGATTGATCGGTCCCACTGTTAGGTGAATTGGGGCCACATGTTTCAGCTGTAGGCCCATGTTTGAGTATGCTTGCAGGTTCAGTTCGCACCTTTGGAGTTTGAAAGTTCCATCAGTTATAGTTCTTTGAATTTTCTCAAGGAGTTCAGTTGACATTAGAGTGATGTCGGCTCCTGTGTCTAGAAGGGCTTCCACTTTGACATGACCCTCGATGGTGATGGGAAGGTAAAACTTTCTCGTTGTACCTTTCTCGGTGAGATCACCTAGGAGTTGAGGGACTGGAGTTTGAGATGAGATAGGTGCGAGTTCAGAACTGATTCTGTGTTCTTCGGAGGAGTGGCAGACGACCAGGACAGCACTTTCAGGTGATTGAGTTGTTATCTGAGCAGGTGTTTGTTGGAAGCTTCTGTGATCTGACGTGTCATGTGTTGAGTCAGTTTCTGTCTCTTGCTTTGGATGTTTAAAGAAGCTTTCTTGTCCATCTGAAGTTATGACAGTTACAGTGTTCTTGGGGTAAGGAAAAGAGGTGCTGTTCTGTGTGGTTTGTTGGACCAGGTGGTCGTTGCCTTCTTGTCTGGCCGCTAGTCAGGCCGCGGTGGGTTTCTCTTTCTTTTCCCACTTTCGATCCTTCTTTTTGCGTTTGAAGAACTCTTGCATCATCATTTTCATCAGTTCTTGTGAATCAAAACACGGCAATGTCTCTTCTTCATGTGTAGATTCAGCTTGAGCTTGATCAGTGTGGGATCTTTGTAAGTTCTTTCGTCGATTTGTTGGACTGGTTGCATTAGATTCCCACGAGCCATTTCCTGAGCTTCCTGATGAGGTTGGCTGACTCCATGATCTCTCCCATCGATTCTCACAAGGTCTTGGATGGTACCAGGATTTTTCCCAGTAGCGTTCAGGTGAGTGTTGTCATCCGCGTGGTCCATCCCAGCGGTCGTTTCTTTGTGTAGGTTGGGCGCCAAAGTGAAAGTCACGTTCTCTGTTGAATGAGGATGGTCTCCATTCTCTAGGAGGTGGCTTGAAGCTTTCTTGGTGTTGGGCGCCCTCTAGGGTCATTTCTTGACATTGTGTGTTAAAATCAAGAACTGCAGTAGACTTGGTGCCTTTTTCTGACGCCATCTTTTGCTTGCCGTAGGCTTTGTGCGCCAGGTCTCGCAGCTGTTGAGACGTCATTGTTTGTGGGCATGCAAGGACGCCAAGGTGGTGGCTTACTGCAGGATGGAGATTTCTCAGAAAGAGAGTCTTGAAGTTCATGTCCTGCTCCATGTCAGGTTCGTTGCGAGCTCCGAAGTATGCTTCTCTAAGCCGGCTATAGTATGCCTGGGAGGATTCATGACGACCCTGTTTTGTCTCCAGGGCGGCCACCAGTCCTTGCTCTGATTCTGGGACTGCAAATTCTTTGATGAGGGCTTGGCGGAGCGATTGGTAGTCATTCTTTGTGTGAGAAGGCTGTCGGTCCAGGAAGCTCCGGACCTCAAAGCTGGATGTCGTTCGCAGCAGATAAAGTCTGTCTTTGTCAGTAACGTGGGGTCTCATTTCTAAGTGAAAATCGACATCATTCAAGTAAGAGTGGACGTCTTGACCATCTGGCACACTCGGGGTGAATTTGCTGATGTTTCGGGCCAGCTTGTCAAGGTCTTTGAGGTCCATGCCATGTGATGGGTTATGGCTGGCCTTGGGGAGTTCTCGTAGCTTGGGTGTAAGGTAGGTTTCTTCAGAGGGAGCTGGCGAGGGTTTCTGAGTCGCTCCCTCCCCCTTTTGCTCACGTGACGTTTCAGGAACATGGGACCCGGGCCTGCTTGGCAGGGGTGAGGGCGGGGCCCGTCGCGTCCTGGTTGGCTCAGGGCGCAGTTCATAAGCATGTCTGAGTTCATTTTTGACACTGTCAAATTCCTCTTTCATGTCGTCGAGTTGTTGAGTGAGGTAACTTATCTCAGTTCTTGCCTCGTTCAGATGTGTTTCGAGGGCTTTAATTCTGCTGTTCTTGTCTCTGAAGTCCAGCCTTGCCTTTTCCAGTAGCTGCTCGGCGTACTGTAGCTCGTCGCTGAGTTCGGCGCGGGCTGACTTTGCTTGCTCCATTTCTTGTGTGTTGTTAGCATAGAGTTTCTTGTAGTCTAGCGATCTCCTCAGTTGCTCTGGGATCCGTCTCGTTGGACCCTTCCCGTCGATCTTGAGCCTCCAGCTCTAGCTGCTCGATGCGTCGCTGTGCGCGTTTCAGTTCCTGCTGGAGATAGGCGGCTTGTCTGTCGCTCCGTTTGAGGGAGGCGATGAGGGTGTGACTCAGGGAGCCAGTGATCTTTGCTAGCTCTTTGTGTCCGTAGCTCTGGCTTGGATCATGTTTCATGATGCCTGTTATGTTGTTGTCCAGTTGGTCTTGTGTCTGGTGTTTGACAGCTTCGGCGGCTTTGGGTAAGAGGCTGTCCGTCACGGCGCTTAGCCAGATTTCCAAGTCCTCCCAGTGACCAATGGGGTCTGTTGGGCGAGGCATGTTTTGATGCCGTGAGGAAAGACCAGACCACTGACTGACACAGACCTGTAGAAAGAAGAACAAACAAACAAAACAAACAAACAAAACCAAAACAGTGGTGTGAGTGTGGTGGTGTCGGGTGTAAGTGGGTTTTGGGTGTGTTGTGTCGAGGTGAGCGTGGTTCTCCCCGCAGGTGGTTCACTGGTGTGCACGCCTCCAGCTAGCGTCGCTATGGAGGAGGCGAGGGGGTACCCACGGGTGTTGTAGCTAGAATAGAGAGAGGAAAGAGGAACAAACACCCACAGCAAAGAACGGCGTAGTTGTCGGCTGCTTCCCCCTTTTTCTAAAGAGAAGAGAGAAAAGAGACAACAACAAAAGGAACACTTTGGGAAGAAGGTAGAAAGAGAGAGATTGGGAGAGAGAGGGAAAGTGAAATACACCTTTCTGGCCCCAGAATGAGTACAGTCAAGTTTTTTTTTTTTTTTCAACTTGATGTATGCTTCTAGATACGGTGCTCAGAAACGGGAATTTCAACACGCCAGGACTATGATTGTTATTATAATCTCCTCCTGGGTATGGGAACATACAATAACAATGACAGTATTGGCTTTGCGACTGGTAGGATTGACACTGTACACCAATCAGAGCGTTTCTGGAAACGGGTTCACGACTGGCGCCTATCAGTCCTCGCTGGACTCGTTGGGACCTTGGCTGTAGGGTTCCACGATGAGAGGGGAAAGTGAGAGTTAGGCACAAGTTTAATTGGCGTTTTCAAGTTGTATGAACATTGATTAAATGTCTTTTAAACAACCAAAATTCTCTGTTTTTATGATTCTCACAGGCACAATCGAGGAAATAGCAGCAGTAGTCAAATCAAGAGGAGGACAGCTAGGTGAAAGAGAGAGAGTGAGGAGAGAGACAGCCAATTGGAAATGAGGTTTCGCTCCCAAGTCAGGGAATATGACAAGACTTGATTATTACAATTACAATTAAAGCCTTGGTTTGCAAATTAAAATTGATGTTTCAATTCAGTAATGATTGTGGGAGAACTAAAACTGTAACGCTTTGTTAAAGTTTTAGTCAGCAGTTGTAATCAAATGTATCAACACAAACTATTGAGGTATGGGAAAAGGAACAACTATTTATTGTAAAAAGGAGTCGTTTTCAAATCAATAATGATTGTTCCTGGTTATAATTTAGAAGTTTTCATTAAAAATTGGTCAAGGAAATGATCATTTCTCTACTCAACGTGTATCATTGCCGTCTGAAAAGGGGAAATGTGATTATGATTAAACTTAAAATTAAAATGTTCAATTAAAATCAAAAATTTTAATTGGAATCAGAAGTTTAAATTAGAGATTAAAATTTCCAAATAAAAAAATGTTTAACATAAATTATCACCTTGGCAAGGAAAGTTGGTGACCAGATTAAAATGATGCCTCCTTAAAATTGACTACAAATAATCAATGTTAAATCAATCACAGAAGTTGCGGTGTGGCAAGGAGATGTGATTATTTATTAAGATTGATCAAAGTATTCAAATTAATCAGCTTAAAAATAGTATTTGATCATAAAGCGTGTAACAGTTTAATCTGGCAATGCAAACAGTCAAAAAGGAGAGAGCCTTAAATTGAAACAATAAAATGTTTTAATTTGAGATTTATGATAGGGCTTTAATGGTTTGTTACAATCGCATCAAAAAGAGATTTAAGTTTAAAATTGTCAATATTCCTGTCACATGGGAGGAGGGAAGAAATACAAGGAATAGTGTACAGAGATATGAAGTAAAGAAGTTTGCACAACACCTTCAGCCACAGTCAACACCAATGGACTAACATCACAAAGCTTCACACTGCACAGGGGGACTAGGCAGGGATGTCCACTCTCTCCATCTTTATTTACCATCTTCATTGAACCCTTAGCAGCAGCCATCCGCCAGAATCCACTCATCAAAGGAATTCACACACCCCAAACCCAACATAAGATTAGTTTATATGCCGATGATATCTTACTCTTTTTACAAAATCCTCAGTCATCTCTACAAGAAATAACTAAAACCATTGATTCATACTCTAAAATTTCCGATTATGCAATAAACTGGAATAAATCTTTAATCCTTCCACTACATCAATCTAAATGGGATGTGGCAGCCCAGGTATCACCCATTCCTGTATGCACAGGTCACATCACTTACTTAGGCGTTAGGGTTTCCTCCAGGCTGTCAGAGCTGAATGGACTCAATTTCACTCCTTTATTAAAAACAGTAGAAGATGACCTCAATCGCTGGCACAATTTACCAATCTCAATCCAGGGAAGAATATCAATAATCAAAATGACAGTACTCCCTAAAATAAACTACCTATTTTCAATGATCCCAACACAGCCTACTCTCAATTGGTTCAAATCTCTAGACTCCATCATCAACCGATTCTACTGGAAAAATAAACCACCAAGGATAAAATTAAGCACTTTACAAAAACCCAAATCTTTAGGAGGCTTAGAAGCACCACATTTTTACCATTACTCGCTAGCAAACCAACTCCAATACATATATAAATGGACTCACCCCACTCAGGCAGACACCATTTGGCTAGATATAGAACAATCACTTTGCAAAAACATACACATATCAGACATTCCATTTCTTAGTCAGTCCATTAAACATCACTCATGCTTCAAAGCCTTGACAATAGCTTCAGCTCTGACGGCCTGGTGGAAATATTATCAAATCACAAACTCCAATCTGGCTCCATCTAACTTCACCCCACTCTGGAATAACCCTGACTTCACAAGTAACAAAAAAATACTAAATTTTCATAAATGGGCAGATAAGGGTATCACACATATTAATCACATTTTTCAGTCAAACAAACTGGTTCCATTTTCCTACCTAGTCCAGAAGTACGGTATTGGGAGCAATCAATTCTTGACTTATTTGCAACTCAAATCAGCTGTCTTACCTAAAATCAATAATAGAACCATCAATCTTCACCTTCCTTCCGCAGTAGCAGATTTAGTTAATATATCGTCCCCCAAGAAATTACTTTCTAAATTATACAAAATGATAACCAATTCAAATAAAACCTTAAGTTTACCAATAACCAAATGGGAAAAAGACCTTTCTATTGCTCCTGATACCGACTTCTGGAGTCAAATTTGTAATAATATTTATTCCATGACTAAAAACGCCAACCTTCAGCTCATACAGTACAAGACCCTTCATAGAACACACTACACTGGGGAAAGGCTGTTTAAAATGGGATTCACATCAGAAACTTGCGTGCACTGCTCACAAAATAGCCCGGACACATATATCCACGCCACATGGCACTGCCCACCCATTAAACAATTCTGGGAAGATGTTACTGAATCCCTATCCCACCTCCTGGGTTGTCACATCCCATTATCCCCTTCACTCTGTCTACTGGGCGATCTATCAACACTTAATCAGGAAATAACAAACAAAAGGATACTCCTCATAGCTCTAGCCATTGCCAAGAAAACTATCTTCTTGAACTGGAAATCCCGAAACACCATTCACATAACACACTGGAAAAATTTGCTTACAGAATACATCTCCCTAGAATATTTTTCATCTCCATATACATCAGAATCGCAACATCCAACATCAGACCTCAGTCAACTCTTACAAATCTGACACACTTATCTTTAAGTATTCACAAAATATTATTCATATTTATATAAGGTATTAGTAACATGAGTGTTTTCATTATTATTATTTTTATTATTATTAATATTAATATTATTATTATTATTATTATTATTATTATTATTATTATTATTGTTGTTGTTTTCATTTATTGTATCACTATATCAGAGAAACATTGAAAAGTAATAAATTGATGGGATGATGTTTTGTATGGACGGTAACAGTTTTCTGAAGATTACATCATTAAATATACATAATTAAAAATTTATAAATATAAATAAATTAAAACTGCACCCAACAAATACCACCCATGTTTTTAATGCACCACATATTGATTTTAATGCACCGCACTCTTCTTTTAATGCACCACTTGAATTCAAACTTACATACATCATATGATGTCTACAATGTTGCCTTGAATGGAGAAGAGGAAGGAGGAAAAAAAAACAAAAAAAACACATGCACACTGACACAGAAGCTCGGATAGGTGTGGTATGTGTTGGGTATGGTTCATTAGTATATTTTCCTGCATACATATATTTAGATAACTACTATTGTGATTATATCATTATTATTATCATCATTATTATTATTATTATTATTATTAATAGTAATAGTACTGTTGCCTTCATCACAAAACATCGTCACAAAATATCATTGTTACAACTCAAACTTTACTATTGTTATTAATACTACTATTATTATTATTATTATTATTATTATTTATTTATTTATTTTTATTATTATTATTTATTATTATTATTATTATTATTTTATTATTATAATTATTGATATTACTGTTACCATCATCACAACATCATACTGTAATCACCATCCTTGGGATTATTGCTGTTATTATTATTATTATTATGATTACTGTTATTATTGATATTACTGTTACTGTCATCACAAAATATTAACCGTATCATCATTGTCATGTCATTGTTACTCCGATTTATGGCCATTTCTATTATTTTTGAACATGCTAATACTACCTATACTGCTACTACTACTTATACATTATTATTATTATTCAGATTGTCTTGTTCTCATTTCTCATTTATTATCATTGTTGTTGTTTTTTTGTTGTTTTTTTGTTGTTGTTAGTATAGTTTTTTGTTTGTTTTTGTTTTTTGTTGGTATTGTTTCTGTTGTTGTTGTTTCTGTTTCTGCATTTACCATGTATGTTTTTGCACTCCAAATAAAAAAAAAAATAAAAATAAAGAAGTTTGCAGAATGAGCGTTAAAGTTCAAAGCTTGTGATTGAGTCACCCAAACAACGTTACACACACTGAGTTCAAACACAATGGATCACCCTAACCGATTGCGTGCTAACTGCTATTTTTCAAGGCTAATGGTTTTACATAGGCTTCAATGCACACGCGTTAGCTTTAGCTAGGTTAGCTATACCACTTGTTGTTTACAATATGAGCAGGCTGACTGCGCCTGCACAACGAAACTCTGCCCCGGAAAAGGTATGTTAGGATTTCCGGGTCACAGCGTTTCTATGGCAACCACCAGCGTGTGGTTCAGCAGTCTTAAATACAATGCAGGAAATGACAGGACATTTCGGAATTGCAAAGCAAATAAGCACTATTTAGATTCTTGTCTCACCTCGTTAGAGTGAGACACATTTGTCCACAGCTTTACTGCGATTAATACAACATATTTCACACGGTCTCGGCGGACCTTAATTCTTGTGCTAGTCCGTTTAAACAGCACCTGTGGACTCAGCCACACAATTTTAAGATCTCAAAATTTCTCCCATAAAGCAACGTGTGGGTGCTCGCGCTGAGCGCCACGTCTTAACTTCACTAACGTTAGTTTTAAGTGAATACTTGGTAAAAGAGCATTAGGTCGCGAGCCTAAAGATCTTAAACCGGGAGTCAGCTTAAGTTTTCACTCTGGAACACGCAGGGTAAAACACTAGCTGCAAGGCCTTTTGACAGAGAGGAAAAACAAGGAACACGCTTATTTTCCCCCTTTTCTCAGGGGACAATTTCTAAAACTTTACTGCAGTTTAAATTCTTTACACAACAACTCAAAGTTATGCTTTCATTCATTCCAGACTGGCAGCCACAATAAAGCATACAGTACACAATAAACTGTTTCTCTGTCTTTGAACTATTTCTACCGGGTAAAATAGAACAAATACCATATAGAATGACTTGTTTTATGTTCAAATAGTTAGATGTGTTCGCGTTATATTCTCCACCATCTGTAAGGATTAATTAGCTCAAATTTATAATGATTCAAATAAGGAATCGAATCGAAAGATTCGAAACTTGATTAAATTGATTCAGAATTAATAGATTACACTTCTTAACCATTCGTCCAGCAAAGTGGTCAATTCAGCATAATGTATTAACTCAAAAGGTTTATATTATGTTCCTGGCCAAGATCACAAATAAACCAAAATATTACGTTAGGAAATTTTAAAGCTGAGGTAGCTTGATCTAAACACAGATAGAACTTTGTGAACATAAAATTCAAGACACTTCTTTTAATGAAACAATGATTTATTGACTACTCTAAGACACAAAACTAATCTCTACTAAAACACAAATAAACACACACACACACACACACACACACACACACACACACACACACACACATGTTTGTTTTTGTGAATTGTGGGGACATTCCATAGGCGTAATGGTTTTTATACTGTACAAACGATATTTGCTATCACCCTACACCGTCCCTACACCTAAACCTAGCCCTCACAGGAGATTGTGCAAACTTTTACTTCCTCAAAAAAACTCATTGTGCATGATTTATAAGCCTGTTTCCTCATGGGGACCTGAGAAATGTCCCCACAAGGTCAAAATTTACTGGTATTCCTATCCTTGTGGGGACATTTGGTCCCCATAACGTGATAAATACAAGGACACACACACACACACACACAGGTCATATCACAGAAACAATCTTTATCATTTCTTATTATAAACTCAGTTTATTTGTATTTTTTTCTTTGATATCATTTTTTATATACTTTTAAAACTAAGCATTTAACAAAAAACCATTTAAGTGTCTAAACTAAGCTTTTAAATCTATGAAGTTTTATTAAATTATTATTTTATTATATACTCAGTTTATTTGTATCTGTTTTTATATTTGTATTAGATATCATATTTAATATTTTTTAATACATTTGTAAATATTTTTTATTGCTTCCTAATATAAAATTTATTTTAAAACTAAGCTACAACCATGCTTTTAAAACTAATAAAATTATTAAATTCTAAATTTTATTATATATATTTTTAGATATCATTGTATATATTTTATCTTAAATTCTAGACATTGAAATACTTTTTTAAAGAGCTGAACAAAATTGTATTAATAAATAAATAAATTATTAAAATGACTGTAAAAAGCATGATTTACAATTGAGATGCAGATTTCACAAAACAAAAAAAAAAGATTTCTTAAATTATAAAATTCACATTCCAGCCTTCAAGAGTCAAAAGTATCAATTCTTATATTAATTTAAACAATTATTGTCAATCAAGTATTATATTAATTAACATATATTTTATTGCCTTAATTGTTTAAATTTGTATAACACATGATCTTGTCGATCCATCAGATAACATTTACAACTCTGCGTGTTTGGTGCTTAATTAAAACCATGGACTGATTTGTTTACATTGGTCTTTTTGACAACAGTAGACGTACGAGCTGATTAAAAATGTCAGATCATTCTCTTCCAGCAGGAGGCGCTATCAGAATGATACACAAAACAGCGCCGCAGATGACTTTGAAACGCGCAGCGCTCATATTTATTCAATGGATAACCTTATAAAGTTCCATCGCAATTCTTGCCTTTCAATCCCCACATTTAAGACCACCTGAAATAATTAAGTCTTTCTTAACCCCTAATAACACTACAGTCATCAATAAAAATGAAGAGCTTTATTTCAAGAACCGACTTTCAAAAACAACCCTTAGCCTACACAAAATACGTTTATTTTTATTTTGCAGAAGAGAAATATTAGGGAAGTAAATTAATATCAGCATATTCGTCTGTCATTGTCTCTTAGAGAATGTGCACATTAGATGCTGAAAGCGCAGTTTTTACTTTCACTTTAACATATGCAGTTTTCACGTTGCTTGTGTGATATCCATTGGCTCACCGTCGTGGTTTAAAATATAAATATGTATGAAAATACAGTATAAAAAGATATATTTACAATATTTTGCGACGTAACCCCAAAATAATTTTCCATCAACGTTTTTCACTCACTGAAAGCTACATCTGTCTGCCGATCTCTGCTCTCCTCACTGCACGGAAGATTGCACCCAAACGCTGACCCTAGTGTGCTTGATATAAATGTATTTATTAGAAATAGCGTTTGGCATTTTTTTTTTTTTATTATGTCAAAAGCTTTCACGGTCCGCATGGACGCATCTTGCGGTCCGGAATCATACTTCGCCATCAGCCATTTGCGAACGGTCGCAAATACATGACAGGTCACATTTTCAGGTCGAAAAATCCTGAATTCCGGATTAATCCGGAAAAATCACATCCCTGCTGTGATTTTGTGAATGTGCCGTTTCTCAACCAGAATCGGGCCAGATCCGCAGATCCAAAGCCTAGCCAAATCCGGCTACCATTGCTGGGCCAGAGCCGGCCCGATTCCGCTGGCTACCTGGGGATCTATATCAATAATATATATTTCTATATTTGGGTCTTACAGGGTTAACAAACTTATAATTCGTTTGTTTTTCTCCTCTCACTCACATTCACTCACAAAGACTGTTGATGCTGATCAAATACCATGATGCGAATCTATAACTTAAAAGGAGAAGTTCACACTTGGTACCATGATTCAACACACATTAAGTCAATATCACACCGGACTTCTCCTTTAAGTATCCCGTTGTGGCTGTGTTATTTTTCATAGGGCATTTAAGAGTGTATTCTAAATGTTATGATAGTGAGAACATAACAGTCTGGCTCATAGCACCTCATTAGTGGTGCTTACTGCCAAATCTTCATACTTCCACAACAAGATCAACAATGCTCCGGACACACGCAACCTTTTCAAAACTTTTAATTCACTGCTCTGTCCCCCTCCACCACCTCCCACCACTTCTATAACAGCTGATGATTTTGCCACATTTTTTACAGACAAAACTACATCTATCAGTAATAAGTTCTCAGCTCCACACATACAGGAACTAAAACTGACCACACCCACGGCTGAAACTCCCCTCTTCTCCTTCCATCCCCATTCTGAGGCAGAAGTAACCAAACTTCTCCTCTTCAATCTGCAATCTCCCCTACAATCCTACCAGCGCTCACACACATCATCAACACATCTCTTCTCACAGGCACTTTCCCCACTACATTTAAGCAGGCCCGGGTAACCCCACTGCTCAAAAAACCTACACTTAACACTTCACTCATAGACAACTATAGACCTGTCTCTCTCCTTCCGTTCATAGCAAAAACATTGGAACGAGCTGTTTTCAACCAGCTATCTTTATTTCTCTCACAGAACAACCTATTGGATGCTAACCATTCAGGGTTCAGGAGTGGCCATTCAACTGAGACGGCACTACTGTCTGTCACTGAAGCCCTGCGGATTGCAAAAGCTGATTCCAAATCATCAGTACTCATCTTACTGGACCTTTCTGCAGCATTTGACACGGTAAATCACCAGATCCTTCTGTCTACCCTCTCATCGTTGGGCATCAC
The DNA here is from genome assembly GCF_049309525.1 of Garra rufa. Lineage (NCBI taxonomy): Eukaryota > Metazoa > Chordata > Actinopteri > Cypriniformes > Cyprinidae > Garra > Garra rufa. Next base: position 53,967,452 of record NC_133364.1, read on the forward strand.
AGGGACTTCACTTCGCTGGTTCAAATCCTATCTCTCTGGCAGGTCTTTCAGAGTGGCCTGGGGAGGGGAGGTTTCCAAAACTCATCAACTGGTCACTGGGGTTCCTCAGGGATCAGTTCTTGGACCCCTCCTCTTCTCCATATACACTACATCTCTGGGCCCCGTCATACAGGCACATGGCTTCTCCTACCATTGCTATGCTGATGACACACAGCTCTATCTTTCTTTCAAACCAGATGATCCATCAGTAGCTGCAAGGATCTCTGGCTGCCTGGCGGATATCTCTGCATGGATGAAGGAACACCATCTTCAGCTCAATCTAGCTAAAACTGAGCTCCTTGTCTTTCCCGCCACTCCAACTTTACAACATGACTTCTCCATCCAGTTAGGTTCATCAACAATTACCCCATCGACTTCAGCCAGAAATCTTGGTGTAATCATTGATGACCAATTGACTTTTAAAGAACACATAGCTAAAACTGCTCGATCCTGCAGGTTTGCATTGCACAACATCAGAAAGATCAGGCCCTTCCTAACAGAGCATGCTGCACAACTCCTCGTCCAGGCCCTGGTCATTTCCAGGCTGGACTATTGCAATGCTCTTTTAGCTGGTCTTCCAGCATGTACAATCAAGCCTCTACAAATGATTCAGAATGCAGCAGCACGGCTCGTCTTCAGTGAGCCCAAGAAGGCCCATGTCACACCTCTCTTCATATCCCTGCACTGGCTACCGGTTACAGCACGCATCAAATTCAAGACACTGATGCTGGCCTATAGGACAGCCACCGGCTCATCACCGGCCTACCTCCATTCACTACTACGCATCTACACTCCCTCCAGAAGTCTGAGATCCTCTAGTGAAAGACGCCTTATTGTACCACCACAGAGAGGCACGAAATCACTTTCCAAAACATTCTCCTTCAATGTCCCTGCCTGGTGGAATGATCTTCCCACCCCCATCCGAAACGCTGACTCCATTACTGTCTTCAAGCGACTGCTGAAAACCCATCTTTTTCGACACTATCTGACTATCTGAGAAAAAAAAAAAAAAAAAAAAATTTCTTCTCCTCTCTTTCCTGATCTTCCCTTTCTAGCCCGTACTCATCTAACAACGCCTGACATATGGTATTTTTGAGCACTTCCTATGTCGATCTGCCTCCTTAGGATGAATCATTTGTTGTATTCCCAATTGTAAGTCGCTTTGGATAAAAGCGTCTGCTAAATGAATAAATGTAAATGTAAATGTAGTGGCCATGTGATTCTCCAAAATAGACAAGACTACAGCTATAAATGCATCAGTAACTACAAAATTAGATAAATGTTAAATTAACTTAAAAAGAAACAATTGTAGACATAAACATTGCCATAAACACATGATTGAATAAATGAAAGAATGAATGAACACATTTGGAAAATATAATAATAGCCTACATCAATAAATAATATTATAAATATTACAATTTGTAAATATTTGTCAAATAATATTTTTCTAATTTCATTCATATATATTTTAATATGTATTTCACCAAGAAAAAAACTCTTAATACCATTGACATAAGTTGTATTGTTCATATGTGTTTCCCTGTAAATATCTATGCAGTTTTTGAATTGTAGAGAAGCGCGTGAACAGGACTTTTATTTTTTTTAGCTGGTGATGTGACGTCATAAGGCTGCGGCGCGCTCTTGCATCCGTGTATGGTTTCGGTTTCAGCTGAAGAAAGGTTTGTAGTTTTAATCATTTTAAGTGTTTAAATTCATACAACGAGTTCAGTCTGTTTTATATGTTTACAAGCAATTTAAACTGCTTAATAATTGCGTGTAGCTTTGAATTATTTTATCTAATAATGAACGTTATTTATTCTGAGTAAAGCGCATCCACACAGATCAGTCTGATTTCTCTCTCTGTAGTGATTCAGATCAGAAACACGAATTACAAACCCAGAGTCAATTGAGTCAGTTGATTCACAAAATGATTCACTGTTTCGAATCGCCGCTCGCTGAGAGACCTGCTGCTCAAAACACTGTAAATACGAGAACAAACACAAACATGAGTATTGACAACTTTGACAAACAATTGAAAATGTTTTTGTTGTTGTTGTTGTAATGACAATCTTAAAATACAATAGCGATTTTTCTTTTAAATATGCCTCGATTAAATGTAATATACTAATCATTAAATGTTAATCAAAACTGATTAGTAAGTGTTTGTCTAATTAGATCATTTAAGTCTATTAACTATCACTCTGACTCCCTTACCTACGGTGACGCATTGCTGCCACACACTTATTTTTTTTCCCACTCAGCTATGTCGTTATAACGAGATCTTTTCTCGTAAAAACGACATCTTTTCTCGTTAAAACGACATATTTTCTCGTAAAAACGACATAATTTTCTCGTTAAAACGACATCTTTTCTCGTAATAACGAGATCTTTTCTCGTTAAAACGACATAATTTTCTTGTTAAAACGACATCTTTTTCTCGTAATAACGACATAATATGTCATACGATCTGACGTTCCTGTTATAGATGATATGATTATGTTATTGTGTATTATGCAAAGCGTTTGTCCACGCTGCCTTTTCCACAGTCCTGACATAAAGGAGGATGCACGCTGCTGGAGTTAGAATACACTAGCTATATATAGAAATAAACTGTTTTAATAATTTTAATGTATTGGTTTCAATTGTAGCTGCATGTTTATTAGGATTAATCTCCAATCTGCCCTCAGACCCAGAGGATTTAAGATGATCAGATCAAAACTGTTATTTCTGAATAATCGACTCTGAGCTTGGAATATTATTTGGATGAAAGTTTGATTTTACAGAAAATGTAAATACGATCATAAAGAAATAAAATAGAAATGACAAACGGTTTGGCTGCATTATGATAATAATAATTTCGTTCCTTTTCAAAAATGGACAAAATCAATGAAAAAAAAAATCAGTTTAGTATTTTTGTCTGTGGGTAAAAAGAGAGCTTATGCTTTAATAATTATATGTGGGCGGCAATGAAAAGTCACTTTTTTAACTCAACCTGTCTTCATGTCTATCGCATCATGCAGAATAAATAAAAATACAAAAATACAAACAAATCTAGCTTAATTTCGTTTTTCTGTTTCTCAAACAAAACGAAATAATAATAATAATAATAATAATAATAGGCTATTATTATTATTATTATTATTATTATTATTATTATTATTAGGCCTATTATTATATTTTCCTTATTATGAATTCTATTTATTTATTTCTGCTCATATTTCGATTTGCTGTTAAATCAATCAAAAAGATTTTATAATAAAAATAATAATACGCCTAATAATAATAATAATAATAATAATAATAATAATAATAATAATAATAATAATAAGCATAATAACAATTTGAGTAGCCTATTATTATTATTATTTCATTTTGTTTGAGAAACGGAAAAACGAAAAGCTTGATTCTTCATATTTTTGTTCGTGGGTAAAACACATGAGCTTATTGCTTGAATATTAATTGAACATGCCTGGGCGGCCTTGATACTTATGATTATATACAAATTATACATTATTTATTATATATTATTAAATTTTATTTTTAGCTGAATCAAGCCACGAATCCGGTTTTTCATCTGGATTATAGCCTACTGTGGAAATATGCTGCGCTGGCTGTAAGCACAATGGTAGGTAACAGATAATGAACTCACACGGGAAAGACTGTACACTACCTCTTGTTGGATTTATACGAATTAAGTAAACACAATTTTGTTTTCGATTCTTTTATTGAAGTAGACCTTTCAAGCTGCATAGAGAGACATAAATTGCGAGAGCGCACCCTGTATTTTTACAAAGGCAATTTGTAACGTTTTGTTGTTATTGTGGAAGTACATAAAATAAAGCAGACATTTATATTTCATTCCTCTGTAATCACAAAGTAAGGGATCGCGCTGGTACCGCCGACCCGAAAAGTGCAGTGAGCTTTATATGAGACTTGCAAAGAAACGTTATTGTGACTAATTTGCAGGGCTGGGTTCTCCGAAACCACCTTAACGCTACGTCGTTCTT
>NC_133364.1:53972000-54042431 GCF_049309525.1 Garra rufa
GATGTAATTGGTTGCTAGGGTGTGGCTATGAAGGTCACTACTTATATGCCGAGTCAAAAGAGCCCAACCACAAGCCCCTATGAGTTTCTGATCCAAAGATATATCACAAATTGTATGGCAATGTTAGTCTATCAGAGATTTTGCCGAAATTTCTCACCCGCTTTACGATAATCGTACGCCCGATCGCTTCAAAAATTCATAGCACTCCTCTCCTCAATAAGACGGTCGATTTGAGACGTCATTCATGGGTCTATGACAAACGGTTCGGGACGACTTAAGCGTCAAAGTTCCTATGGGCCTGCATGAACATTCTGCCAATGAAAGTCTATGGGATATTTTTGCCCACTTTTTCGTGCGCTGTTTGAACATCGTAGCTCCAATCGCTCTGAAAAGTCATAGCACACCTCTCCTCAATAAGCCGCAACATTTGACACCTCATTCATGGGTCTACGGCAAACGGTGACGGACAAATTACGCACTGAAGTTCCTATGGGCCTGTGTGTGTATGTGTGAGAAAGTGACAGTTGAGATTCAAATTCACAGACATTCTGCCATTGTAAATCAATGTGAGTGGTGCTTGCGGTGGCAAAACTCGGCCCTCGGTTGCTAGGGTGATGTAATTGGTTACTAGGGTACACGGGGTGGTTGCTAGGGCCGTTACTAGGGTACTCGGGGTGGTTGCTAGGGTGTTGCTATGCGGTTGCTAGGGTACCCAGGGTGGTTGCTAAGGTGTTGCTATACGGTTGCTATGAAACTCAGGTGGTTACTAGGGCAGTTGCTATGCGGTTGCTAGGGTACTTGGGTGGTTGCTAGGGCCGTTGCTATGCGGTTGCTAGGGTATCCAGGGTGGTTGCTAGGGTGACGCTATGCGGTTGCTATGGTACACGGGGTGGTTGCTAGGGCCGTTGCTAGGGTACCCGGGGTGGTTGCTAGGGCCGTTGCTAGGGTACTCAGGGTGGTTGCTAAGGTGTTGCTATGTGGTTGCTAGGGTATCTGGGGTGGTTGCTAGGGTGTTGCTATGTGGTTGCTAGGGTACCCAGGGTGGTTGCTAGGGTGTTGCTATGCGGTTGCTAGGGTACCCGGGGTGGTTGCTAGGGCCGTTGCTAGGGTACCCAGGGTGGTTGCTAAGGTGTTGCTATGTGGTTGCTAGGGTATCTGGGGTGGTTGCTAGGGTTTTTCTATGTGGTTGCTAGGGTACCCAGGGTGGTTGCTAGGGTGTTGCTATGCGGTTGCTAGGGTACCCAGGGTGGTTGCTAGGGTGTTGCTATGCGGTTGCTATGGTGCTCGGGTGGTTACTAGGGCAGTTGCTATGCGGTTGCTAGGGTACTTGGGTGGTTGCTAGGGCCGTTGCTAAGGTAACCGGGCTAGTTGCTATGGCATTGGTATGCAGTTGCTACTTGTCAAATATCATTACTATGGAGTGTTATACAGGTCTTTGCCTGATTAGCCCTTAGCTAATTGCTATTAGCATGAAGCTATTGAGTGCTAGCATATGTAGCATGTTGAGAGTTTGCTAGCATGAGTCAAAAGTAGCAACTCCCATGTCTATGCGACATTCTGATACAAAGATATAGGTCTTGCTAATTGGTTGCTAGGGTACTCTGTTTGGTTGCTAGGGAGTGGCCAATGACGACACTGTAAAGTGTAGTTGCCAGTATGAGTGATTTAAACCAACCCCCATGTCTCTGTGACATTCAGGTCCGAAGATATGCCTGTGTGGCTTCGGGTTGCTAGGGTACTCTGTTTGGTTGCTAGGGAGTGGCCAATGACGACACTGTAAATTGTAGTTGCCAGTATGAGTGATATAAACCAACCCCCATGTCTCTGTGACATTCAGGTGTGAAGATATGCCTGTGTGGCTTTGGGTTGCTAGGGTACTCTGTTTGGTTGCTAGGGAGTGGCCAATGACGACACTGTAAAGTGTAGTTGCCAGTATGAGTGATATAAACCAACCCCCATGTCTCTGTGACATTCAGGTCTGAAGATATGCCTGTGTGGCTTTGGGTTGCTAGGGTACTCTGTTTGGTTGCTAGGGAGTGTCAATGTTGATTGGTGATTGGGCGTTTGCTGCCCCGACTCAAAGGAGTCCGCCCCCATGTCTCTATGACACTCTGATCCAGAGATATGCATCTGGGCCCTTATAATGGAAGTCTATGGGATCAGTTGCTAGGGTGCCCTAAATGGTTGCTAGGGCGTGGCTTGACACCTTCATGATGATCCGGAGAGTCTGATTGGCCATCTGAGTAAAATGAGCCCGCCTCCATGTCTCTAGGCCAATGTGATGCTGAGTTATACCCAATACAAAATCCCTATGTAAATTACCATGGGTTTTCATGGGACGTCCCTTACCATAGAAAGTCAATGGGGCAAATTTGGAGAGCTCTTGCACCCCAGGGGTACAACTTTTACCCCATTGCGAGAAGTCTTCTCGCACAGCTTGATAGCCTCTCCAGATGTGGCGAATCACGTGTTTCTACGAAATTCTTGCTTGGCGCTACGTCCCGTCAAAATTCGTCCCAATGCGTTGTCTATGGGATTTTGGGGCCGAATAAAAATTGGCTGTGACATCATCGTACCCCTGATCGCTTATAAAAGTCGGGGATCTACATTCCCGTATTGGCCGCACAATTTGACGCCCATTTTGAGGGTCTACGTCAAAAATTGCGGGACGAGGGGCGCACCAAAATTTGAATGAAAGAGGGGCATTTGCGCCCCAGGGGTACAACTTACACCCCATTGCGAGATGTGTTCTCGCACAGCTTGACAGCCTCTCCAGTTGTGGTGAATCACGTGTTTCTACGAAATTCTGGGTCTGTGCTACGTCCCGTTAAAGTTGGCCGTAATGCATTGTCGTTGTAAATTTTGGGGTGGTTTTTTGCCCCGTGTGACATCATCATACCCCCGATCCCTTATAAAAGTCATAGCACACCGAGTCTATATAGGACACACGATTTGACTTCGTTTCGAGGGTCTACGACAAAAACTGCGGGACTAGTTACGCGCCGAAAAACGTACGGAAGAAGTAAGAAGAAGAAGAAGAAGAAGAATAACTAGATATGTACATTTCCTGAAGAAAATGTGAGTGGTGCTTGCAGTGGCAAAACTCGGCCTTCGGTTGCTAGGGTGACGTAATTGGTTGCTAGGGTGTGGCTATGAAGATCATAGGTCACTACTTATAGGCCGAGTCAAAACCTACAAACCTCTATGACTTTCTGATCTAAAGATATGATCTCACAAATTTTATGGCAATGTTAAGTCTATAGGAGATTTTGCCCAAATTTCTCACCCGCTTTATGATAATCGTACGCCCGATCACTTCAAAAAGTCATAGCACGCCTCTTCTCAATAAGCCGCACGATTTGACACCTCATTCATGGGTCTACGACAAACGGTGCGGGACGAGTTACGCGCCAAAGTTCCTATGGGCCTGTGTGTGTGTGTGTGTGTGTGTGTAAGAAAGTGACAGTTGAGATTCAAATTCACACTCATTCTGCCATTGTAAGTCTATGGGATTTTTTTTGCCCACTTTTTTGTACGCTGTGTGAAGATTGTAGGTTCAATCGCCTAGAAAAGTCATAGCACACCTCTCCTCAATGAGCCGGTCGATTTGACACCTCATTCATGGATCTATGACAAACGGTGTGGGACGAGTTACGCACCGAAGTTTTGTCAGGGTGAACAGTAATAGTAATACTGTTTGCAAGTGGCAAAACTCGGCCCTGTACCCCATGATGTCTGTATTATGATGTGGAGCTGAGATATGGCTTCCTTATGTTGCTATACGGTTTCTAGGTTGCTCTAAATGATTGCTAGGGTGTGGGTACACATTTACCATGGTGATATTTACAAAGTGATTTCCCACCTGAGTCAAAAGAACCCAACCCCATGTCTGTACGATGTTCTGGTGCTAAGATATGGCTTACTGATGTGATTGCACTAAGTGCAAATAGCAATGAGTTCTATTTACATTAAGTGCAAATAAGTATAGATCTTATTTACACTGTTAAAATAGCAGGATTTTCTATTATTTATAATACTTCTTGCAAAAAGGCCTAATTATCTGCACATCAGTATTGTAGTACATTAAAACAGTATGCAGTAATTATGTTTTGAGTGTAAATGATAGTTTTAATTCAACTTATTAAATGGATGCTGTCTTATTTGGGACAATAAGCCCTCTCTACACCTACCCTAACACTAATGAATACTTTATTTTTAACTTTTCGATTATTTTCTTCATTTTTATTCAAAATAAATGTCTTTCCCATATGATATGAGATTTGTAAAGGGAGAAAAAAAACTTGCCAGAAGGCAGAATCAAACCCGGGTCGACCGCGTCGAAAAAAGTTCTACGCGCGCTTTACCCGCAACACCACAGAAGCTGAAGTTAAATAGCCACTTTTTGTAGTGTTGACCAGCCACATCACACATTGGTGGGCCGAGTTTTTACAAATAGACACTCCGTTTTCGGGTTTTCATTTAGCTTATAATTAATAAAAAATAAATAAATGCATTAATAAATAGTTTTAACACAATATTTTAGAGAAAATTGTACTAGTTGTCGGTCACAGCTATATCAAGTGGGCTGAGAGGACAGCTGAGGTCACCTGTTAACCAAACCTGGGTCTCCAGAATACTCCAGAGACTGGGGAAGGAAGGCACGAGATAGAGCCAGCTTCTGGATGTCATGCTCTCAACCTTTCAGCACTCCAATGAGGACCTTTAAGCAATTTCAGCACCAATACCACAATACTTTTTTCCGGAGAAGATGAACAAAGCCAGGAACTTAATACATGACTGACATTGGTGGAGTGTTCATCAATAATAAAGATATAACAGAGAAGAAAAGTAAACTGTTCAGGTTGAATGGGGTTCAATTTTCAGACAATGGAAATGATATATATATATATATATATATATATATATATTTTTTTTTTTTTTTAAACCTTGTAAGTGCTATTAGTACATAAAAAAATACTATATAGTACTCAATATCTGAAGGTCATCAAAGTGGTCCTAAGACAATAGGCACTCTTTTTGCTTTTAGGACAAATTTGATGAAAGGTTTTGATCCACTTTAAATGTTGACTACTATATATCTACAAAATTATGTTTGTCATTCGTTTTCAGTGAGGTGCATATATGATTAAATAAATGTGCATCAATTTAAAAAAAACAAACAAACATTGCAATATTGCAGATTTCACTCACCACAAAAGTTTGTGAACAGGCTCCATAGTGAAAGTGTGATTCTATTGGCTGTACAATCATGTAGAAATGTTTATCTGTTTGTTATGTATTGAGCACAAAGTGAAAGTAAAGTGGACGTTTGTTATCAGATGTGACAAGGCAGGTTATAAAAAATGTAATGTTGCTGAATTTAGAACAACAAACCTACATAGTACTTGTATTATTTCTGCCACAGAAAGACAGACTAAAAATAGTATGAGTAGTACTAGCATGCAGTTAAACATATGAGTGACATATAAGCAGTGAATGATCTTCCTCTGAGTTAGAACAGCAATCCAGGAAGTGAAAACTCAAATGATTAATGATACCTGTGCAGATCAAGAGTGTGATTTTTGCAGGTTTAGAGACTAAAGTTTGCTTATTGGATATGCAGACATATTGTGGTCTTGAATTAGATAAGTATCAGTTAATTTGCAGAATTATAAAACAACAATAAATAAATATTTACACTTAATGTGGTCTTCATTTACAGAAATGTATAAACCTTATTTAAAAGTAAGTTCTTACCATCTCAATGTACCATTCAATAAAGACAAACAGACTTGATTTGCCAATTCACCTAAAATGTTTATTAAAATTATTAAGAAAAGCACCTGTTGTGCCAAATCCTGTCCACCAATCCTGATCCCAGTCACGCATCTAGATCCTAAAGTGTTTTATTGAATACCAGTAAATATTATTTTAGTGAAAGCATTTAAATATTATAGTCTTATTGTATTACCACTATTAAAATTATAAAAATGGAAACAGAAATATTACTGTTGCAATGTGACAATTGTACTGTATAATAAAATAAAATATGAATATATGACCATTTTACTTTACAGAATTATAATAAATATATTAATATACTATATAACATATATTACTCAATATATAATATATAAAATAAATATAATATAGCTAAGCTCTAAATTGTAAAACACTTTTATCATTTTAAACATCACTGAAGTATTATTTTGAATTAATTATTAATTGTTATGTTTATAAATTATTTAGCATATATGTATGTATATATATATGTATGTATGTATGTATGTATGTATGTATGTATGTATATATATATATATATATATATATATATATATATGTATGTTTGTATGTATGTATGTATATATATATATATATATATATATATATATATATATACACACATATACATATACAGACAGTTACATATAAAGTAATAAAGATATATACAGTCACATAAATAAATGTAGATACATGCCGATGTTTAGATAGATACACATTGTATTTTTAGACAGGTATATACACTTATACATTGTTTTAATGAATTGCAGCTGTTTTAGTTTTGAGCCATTACATGGATTTTTTTTAATTCTGAATAATTGTGCAGCCCTATATTTAATTTAATATTACCTAATTATTTATACAATTTTAATCAACTCAAAAACGCCTGTTTTGGAAACCCTAGTTGGAAAGGACCCGAGAAAGAGACAGGATCTGGCTCAACACCCCCAGTGAGCAAGCCAATGGCGACAGTGGCAAGGAAAAAACTCCATAAAGTCAGGAGGTAAAAACCTTGAGAGGAACCCGACTCAACAAAGGGGGAAACCCATCCTCTTCTGGCATGGCGCAAACATTGCAAAAACACATTTAACCTAATATATGGAATATTAATATATTTAGAAATTAAACCAAATTATGTTGTATGGTCAAATCATTTCTAAACATATTAAAATTAACTGGTCTTCGGATTATTAGATGAAGTATCGCCCGCCATCTAGCCACTGGATCTGACTCGTCTTACAGGCTGGATGTCCTGTGGTAGAGGAAGTATAACAGATGTGATACCGTTAGTAAATTTAATTGAATTGTTTTGACTCCACAAGCCTCATGAAAAACAAGAGTTTGAAAGAAAGGTGTGATTTGTCTTGCAAGAGAAGCATTTACACTTTAAAATTCTAAGCTCAGTATATAATAGAATGGACTGAAACACTAGATTTTACTAGAAGAATTTATGAACTTACATCAGTGCTTTAGTATGCATATTTCTCTGCTTCTTCTGTCTTCAGCATTGTCCTTTGCTCTGGTCTTCAGTGCCATCAACTACTGGTCCCATCCTGTAAATAATAAAAGGATAATAGGATCATTATCATACACAAATACTAATAAATCAGTAAATAACAGTAAATTCACAACTTAACTTTACAGAAAGACACTACTTCTTTTTATTTAGTCACAAAACAATCTTCCAAACTTCAAAACCAATTCTACTCTTATGCTTACCACAGATGCCGGTATTCAGATGCTGTCATCATTAGTGCTGTAGCACACTTGATCTTCTCAGGCATTCTGACTTCAACTGCTGAAAAACATCAACATCAAAATGAGATTAGGATTAACATTTTCCTACAAATGTGGTTATGATGTGCAGTAGTACAGTGATTGAATCAAAATGTTTAAACACTTAGCTTTGGATGGTATATTGCAGAGTAGCATCCAGTCTTGGACAGGACTACTATTGTCTCTTCCTGCAACTTTACAGAAGGGCACATATTAATGACAGAATAACAGTGAACTGCATATAATACATTTAGTACAGATTGTCGAACAAATTCAAGTAAAAACTTCTAATATAATAGTGTCTTACTACCTCCCCCTTTACCTTGCTATCTTCATGTTAGTGCTGTTACTCACTTACTGCTTTCCTGGAGCTCACTGTATCCTGTCTGTCGCTGGTGCTGCTGCCAGTGTCCTCCCTGAAGCTGCCAGTCTACTTCTATCTTCATCTTTCCTGCTGCTGTAGGCTGCTGCTCTTCTATCCCGGTAGCTCAACGCCACAAAACCTCAAGACAACTATACGTCTCACCACAACTCAACCATACGCGCCAACCCGTTGGCTAAGGCTGTTCTGAGCCCACTGGCACCGTTAATGAATGCACAGTGCCACGGTTCCGTATGGCCTAACACCAAAACTCAACCATACGTGCCAACCCGTTGGCTAAGGCTGTCGGAAAGCCCAACCCGCACCTTTAAAGCATGCATGGTCCCAACGGTTCCGTATGGCCTAACACCAAAACTCAACCATACAAGCCAACCCGTTGGATAAGGCTGTCGGAAAGCCCAACCCGCACCTTTAATGCATGCATGGTCCCAACGGTTCTGTATGGCATAACACAAAAACACAACCATGCAAGCCAACCCGTTGGCATTACACTGCAAAACATTTCCCAACAACAACCAAAACAAAACCACCTATGTCAAACGCAAAACACAGTACACAGGATTGTGGTAACTGTGGTAGCTCTGTATAACACCCGACTGAAGGCAGAGGTCCGGATTTGAAATGAAGATGTGATCGAGTAGTGTGTGTTTGTCCGTCGTCGCTGCTGTAATCACTTGGGTGTATCCTCGAGCTTGAAACAACTCCAGAATAGGTTTTTTCCCAGTGTGTAGGAGGTCCTCATTAAAGTCTCCACAGATGATGACAAGGTCGTCGTGTGCGAGGTCAAGATAATCCAGCATACCCTTCAGGTTAGTCAAAAAATCGCCAACGTTGTACTGTGGCGGCCTATACACAGCTACGATGGCTGCCTTTATTGGCGAATCTAATTTGATGACAACGAACTCCAGATCTGTCACATTTTGTATATATTGCCGGGGCTGAGCTGGAATGTGCTCCTTGCAATATATTGCGACTCCACCTCCGTTCTTCTTCCCAATGTCTTCATGCGTCGAGTAGGAGACGTGTCTGTTGCGGGTAAATAGGTTATATCCGTCCAATTGGAGATCCGATGAAGTAGACGATCCGGACAGGTGTGTTTCCGTCAGACAGAGAATATCCGCGTGACGCAGCTCATGATGCAATCTGATGTCCTCGATGTGGGGTCCAAGTCCTTCTGTGTTGTGGTGAATGATGGTGAGGGTATGTTCCTGCCTGTTCTCCCTAACGTGCCGCAGAAGTGGCATAATTTCTTTGACTGGTGCTGTCCTCATGGCCTGCAAAGAGGCTGTGATTTCTGGATTTGCATATATCTTCTTCTCGTCGAAGTCTGTGATGTGTAAACCACGTAGGGAAGTGGTTCTGCTAAGGGCAACATAGGCCATTCCTGGCTCAAAAATCTTCTTCAAGGACACTACTGCAGACTGCATCGTCATGCCTTGAACTTTGTGGGCTGTGCAGGCGTAAGCTAACTTGATGGGAAACTGACGACGAACCGCTCCTTTCCTCAGAGTCTCTTCGGATCTCTCGATGTAGACCAAGACGTCTTCTTCACCTCCTACTTTTTTCCGATGTTTCTGGCCGGCGTTCGGATTGTCGAGTTGAAGGCCTAGCCTCTCCACTGTGGCGATTCCATCCTTCTGTTTGGTGACGATGTTTGCAATCCTGCCAAAACATCCGTTGACGATTCCGTCTTCTACGTCCAGATTCCTGGTCACCATTACACGAACTCCCACGGCAACTTCTATGGTGTCAAGTAAGTTGTCCTTTTTTCCAGTGGCGGGTTTGCGTAGTCTCTTCATCCCTCCTGTTGTGGGGTCTTTCCTGTAGTCTTCGGCATCAATTGTTATGATGTCAGTGTAAAGGGCCTGCACAGTTTCGGTATTGAACTTGAGGACTTCTTTGTTGGTGGCGAATATGTGCAGAGCTTCACGCGGACAGTCTTCTGAATTTTTCACAGCCTGGAGTAACAAAGCTCTATCTTCTTCCCTGAGAGGTTCGGCCTTCGGCTTTGCTCGCAGTCTGTTCAACAACTGAGCGAAAGCGAGGTCTTCTTTCTGGCGCATAATCTCTGTCAGGGTGACGATTTGAAAATTGTCCTTCCAGAAGTCCAGCACATCCTCTTCAAACACACACAGCGGTTTGGCTTTACCTGTCGGGGGCAGCTGATAATAATCCCCTACGGCGAGACAAGAGATCCCTCCAAAAGGCTTCTTGCTGCCTTTGATCTGCTGAAATCTCCAGTTGATGTAAGCAAACATGTCCTTTGAGATCATGGATACCTCGTCGATGATAAGGATCTCCACGTCGCGTAAAGCTGCTCTCACTTCATCAAGGGAGTTTCCAAGTCCCTGGTATGGTGGCTTCAAACTCCGTGGCAGCTTTAAAAGGGAATGCAGCGTTTTACCGGAGATGTTGAATGCTGCCGTTCCAGTAAAAGCAGACAACAGCACCGTAGGCACTGAGAGATCCCCTTCTTCCCGGAGTCGAGGGAGTTGTCGCAGAATCTTGGTTGCCTCCACGTGTACGCACTTGATGACGTGTGACTTCCCACAGCCAGCACCGCCTGACAAAAAGTAAAAAAACTGCTCTGGATTGTGACCCCACACACGCTTCTGACACCACTGGCGGACAGCGTAAAAAATGGCTGCCTGCGTCTCGTTTAGACTCCTGAACATCCTCCTGACAAATTCAGCAGTCATCTGTGGTGCCTCTATCTGTGGTACGACTCCGTCTCCATCTCCACGAAGAATCTGGTATTCCGGGACATCGTCTTGTTCATCTTCTTCTGGATCGACGTCTTCTCGTTCCGCGATGCACTCCAGGCGATCTACGTCAACTTCAGGCGCAAAGGCGGTCCAAGCATTCTCAGGTGGTCCTTCCCGCTGCAGCTGTTCGAATGCTTGATCCACCTCTTTGCTGTGTTTTTCATAGTTCTCCTGGTGTGCTTTGACTATGGCGCAGACAGGCATCAGGAGCCCGGGGTGTGCCGGGAGTTCAACAAAGGCACCTTTGTAAAACTCCTGATAAGTTGGATATCGCTGGGGTTTCAGCTGTTCGTTGAAGCGATGCGGCACGTAAAGTTTCACCAGTCTTCCGTAATGCTTTTCCGGTTGCTTCTCCTCCGAAAACCGAGCATACCTGATGATCGCAGCCTTACCAACAGTCCTCTTCTGAATGAAGCCCATACCGTTGAGCAGCCGGAGGACATTCTTCCCTTGAGTTTGCCGACCATACACAACACGGTAATTGGAGACGAAGTCCGCCAGACACATCATCTCGAACTCCAGTGTTCGAGGCCTTGCTCTGTATTTGTCTATCATACCTGACATCCAGACATCCTCTGAATCAGGATCTTTGTTGTGCAGGGCACTAAGGGGCAAACTCATCTTCAGGGCGTCGTCGTCCGTCGGTATAAACACAACGCTTCGCGAACACTTCTTCATTGGTAAGCTGCATGTTCTTGCCACAGACTCCTGAGCGCTCACCTGCCTGTGTTTGGAGTAGGCCTGCATTATGTTCTTCATTTCGTCCTCTTCGTTCACGTTGCTTTCGCGAACACCCTTGATGACGCTCTTCAGGAAATCATTCATTTCGTGCTCTGGCTTTGAAATGTAAGACAGCATGTACATGATACAGCTGAAAGAGTCCAGAACAAACTGAATGTCCATGTTGGCGTTCCATGCCCTCAGCAGATCTGGGTTGTATCCATTCACCCAAGCCTCCTTTGGATCACGCTTCAGCAAAATCACACTCGAAGTGGTCAATGCCTCAATGTAACAATCGTAATCCTTCATGGACATATTACATTTGGCCAGCAGGTCTTCCAAGCGGTCAAAGGAGGCCTGGGGATCATTTAACAAATCCCACACCGGCTTGAGTTTCTTCCTTGCGTCGTTTATGGCTTTTCGGACAGCTTCCTGTCTTGCCTTCTTTCCGTCTGGGCGGTTTTGGTCTTCATCCTCGTCTTCCTCAGGACGCGGTGGTCGCGGACGGGTGATGGTGGTCTTAGAGACGGGGAGTTTAGGGAACCCATACCTACACAACAGGTTTCCTTTCTTGCAAGACTTGGAGTGCTTCCTGCTGTGAAGTTGAACTTCGGTGACGATTTTGTGAAGCTCAGGGTCGGTGGTAGTGTCCGGCAACTGGCAGGAAACATAGCGGTCAATGAAGTCACACACTTCTTTATCAGACTCATTTTCGAACTCTGGCGCCCCCTTCACCCAGGCCAGCAGATGAATATGAGGGCTTCCTCTGGCTTGAAACTCGACTCGATAAAAGTAATCCTCGACTTCACCGATGGGTTGAGCAGGTGACAAAAGCAGATGAGTCATTAACGCATCCACCCGTTTCTCAAACATCCGCATGACGGTGACGGGGTTACTACGAAGTATTTCACATTTCGTCGTCCAGTCAAGCTCCGAAAAGTCAACCTCTTCACCTTGCTGAGCCTTGATTGCCGTTATCACTTCCGGCCATCGCATTTCGGCTGCACTAAAAGTGCAAAAAAAAGTAGGAGTCCCCAACTGCCGGATCATGGCCTGTAGATCTCTCAACGTTTTCTCCCAGTAAGATGGAGTGCCCCTCAAGGGTTGCATGAACCTTGTGGCGTCACGGCTGTGGACCAGCCTTTCGACCTCACGATCGTCCTGAAGAAGCTTGTTGGAGATCCTACGTCCATCTCTCGTAACGGGTTTGCCTTTTCGCAACTGGATAGACATGCTGTTTCTAGCCATGTGCGTTTCAGTGACAAACTGTGCAAAGAAGAGATAACTCTGGTCTTTGGCGAAACGAGTATCCACGCAGAACAGTCTAGCATTGAAGTACATGCTCGGTGACAATGCAACTTGTCGCGCCTCATCAATTGTGTTCTGTCCAGTGCAAAACTGGACAGGGAAAGACATGGCTTCCAACTTTGGAATACGGAAAAATCCGACTGGCTTTTTCCCTTGAGCAGGCGCAATGCTGAAAATTCCCTCGCCGTACGACAGCAAGTCCTGTCCAATGTCAAGTGGCTGCATGCATGTGTCCAGAGTGAGACCAGGCCTGAGTTCATCCTTTTCCTCAGTGCTGACGTTCTGGTCATCCTGTTCAGAGGCAACAACTTCCTGATTCTCCTCTGTGTCATTCAGCTCATCATCAGGGAGAAGTTCAAATGTGGCAGCTTCACTTATCACGATGTCACTGTACTCTGAATGCGTAGCTTTCAGTTTCCTTAAAGCGGCTAGCACATTGTGCATATTCACCGTATGGAAGTGTTGGTACCCTTTGAACTTGATGTGCCTTTTCAGCTTTACCTGTAGAAGCTGGGACTCACTGCTAGGCCGTGGCAGACAGTTGACTGTTTGCTCCACCTCAGAGGGAACACACACAACAGCACCATGCACTGCTCTTTGCTGTCCTTTGGGCAATGCAACTATTTTTGCAAAGGGAACGATTCTGGCAATGAGCTGTCGCTCAAGCACGTTCAGTTCGAGTAGTTCTGCAGGGATGGGAGGCAATTCGAGGTTGTTTGCCACTGCAATAGAGGGCATAGATCCTCTCTTCAGATGATTGTGACAAGTGTGGCAGATCCATTCCTGTCTCCTCTCTTCTGGAACTGCACAAGGAATTGTGCAGGCACGGTCACAAGCATGGACATATTTTCCGGTTAAGCAACATGCTGCAACAAGAACATTCTTGACATATTGTGTTCTGTTACACACCTTGACTTGATTTGGAAAAAGAGTCCTGTGACACACTGTGCAGACGTAAGTTGGACCATGCTTAACTTGACACTGAAATGCAGAGATGGCCTTTTGCACCAAGCTGTTGGACACAGGCTGGTTTGTCGCATCAGAAGTGGGTGCGTCCTGGCTGGAACGAAGGAATGGCTTGTACTTTCTTTTGATCTTTAATGCACATCTCAGCTTGTGAAGAATGTGGAATCCAGCATCAGCGAGACACCTCTGTTTCTTCTGGAGAGTACAAAGTAGAATGTGATGTGACCTAAAGTCTGCATCACTTGAGTATCTTCTGGCCATGTAGTCCTTCATTTTCTTCTGGAAAGGAGCATCAGTGTGGTACCTCCTGACCATATAGTCCTTCATTTTCTTCTGGAAAGGAGCATCAGTGTGGTACCTCCTGACCATATAGTCCTTCATTTTCTTCTGGAAATGAGCATCGGTATGGTACCTCCCGACAATATATGCCTTCATTTTCCTCTGGAAAACAGTATCGGTCTTGTACCGGCTAGTCATGTAGGCCCTCTTTTTCTTCTGGAGAAGAGCATTAGTGCGGTACCTCCTGATTAAGCACTCTTTCCTTTTTTTCTGGAAGAGAACATCAGTGTTGTACTTCTTGGCCAAGTTCTCTATCTTTTTGAATCTGGTAAAAGGATCTTGATCATACTTCTTTTTAGTACCCTCCATTTTCTTCTTCCGAAACTGCAAACTGGTGGCATATTTCTCACTCTCATATTCTCTTCTTCTTTGTTTTCTTACTTCAAAATGTGAAGACGTACCCTGAAGTCCTGCATTTTGCTTTCCACAAACAATTTTACGCATTTGTTTTCTCCTTCGCTGCCTGTTTGTTCTCATAACCCTTTTGACGCTTTGCTTTCGGTCATCTGTAATAAGATGTTCAGGCATTCTGACGTCAGCTTTTGTTTGTGTTTTTGGCAGAGATGAAGTTACTTGTATTGGTGACACAGATGGCGATGATGAGCATGGTTTCTCAGACTGTTGCTCCCTTTCAAATGCAACAGGCATGAATTCGTAGCAAGTCTGAGCACCGCGATTCCGAAAAAGCGGAAGCAATCTACTGACCATCACATCCAGCTCAGTGAAAGTTAAAAGAACTGCAGTTCCATCACCAGTTGGATGTGGGAAACCATCAACCGTTCTGGAATGTGAATCAAAAAATCCATATCTTCCAGATCTGTCTCTGAACACAGCAAAGCACTCTGGAGGAACCATAAGCAATGCATGGCTGACATCTGATGAGAGACACAGAAGTCTTTCATTAAGAGGAATCCACCACCTTTCCATTTCTGGAGTTCCTCTGGCTCTCAAGTATCCCCTCAACACATCTGACTTCTGGACACTGTACGTGTGGTTAGAAGTTGTGATGCTCACAGGTACTTCATCCATGCTTAGATGATTCTGTCTGAATTTTCGTTCAGCAATAAGCTGCATTTTAATGCCGACGTACAAAGCATCACCCTCCTCTAGCACTCTGTCAAGATCAGGCTGTTTGAACGAAGTTCCCTCACTGTGGTACGCAAGGAATGTCAGAGCTACACATGTGCACTGATGATTTCGCGAGAAAACATCATACCTTGCATCACTCTGGCAATGAGACGCCTGCACGGATAGAATTGCAGATGTGTTGTCACCATCTTCACCATGCTGTCCAGTAGAAAACTGATCAACGTCTGTCATTCCAGTCTGTCCTGTGAGGTCTAACTTCGTCCAACGAATTTTTTGAGCCTGGGATCTCCTACCTTTCCGAGGCATCCTTCAAAGATCAAAAGACAAAATATGAGAAATTAAAGACAACATAAAATTATCCATGACATACATGAACAACGCATTAATTCAAAAGAAAAACTTGGTCAAAGAGTTGGGAATTCTCAAACTTCACTAGCTTATACAGACACAGAAATTGTGTAAATGAGACACTCTCTCTCTAGAAAAACTCCGAAAACACCATCACATTCTGCATATGTAAACAAACCAGTGTTTATTTTCAAACACATTCCACCTTTGAGTTAATTCATTTAGTTAAATTACAACCTTTAGAGACCCAAGTAACATCCTCTGTTCTGTTTGGTTTTCAATTAAATAAAAGCAGATGATTTAAATAATAAGGAGCTGATTTAACATGTCTCTTAAATAACTCTTTAGCAACTGTCACCTTAGTTACAAATTTGAAAATTTGTAAAATGGTTTTAGTGCTTCATTAAAAAAATATATGTATTCAATAGGGGTGTGATGAGACACTTATCCCATGAGACACAAGACTGGGTTCACAAGAACGAGACGAAACAAGATTTTATACCTTTTTTTTAAAGAAATCCTCAGTGAAATAATAGGATTTGTTTTTTTATTTAACTAAAAAAAATACAAAATGCATGTGCATTTTGATATGAACTTGTACTTTACAAAATAAGTCTTTTATTTTAATTTAATATGCCTTAATAAACATGTAAACTAAGGCTGCATGATTTTATTGATTAATCGAGAAGCTCTAATGTGAATACTACAAAATGTTTTGTGAGGTCACGTTCTAATGAGATCTCGTCACATCCCTAGTACTCAAACATTTTTATACAAAATATTTTCAAATAATAGCCACTTACTTTACAAAATGCTGAAGCAGTACAACCTGCAAAGTATTCTCAAGAAAAAAACAAGGTAGTTAATTGACAATAAAAATAACAACTTACAAAAAATGGCAATTTTTTTCCGAAGTAAAGAACAACAGCAGATGAAAAACAAATGATTAACCTAGTATTAAAAGGAATGAACTTAAAAGAAACAGTAGTCGTTGAACAAAAAAAGTGAACTTGGTATTAAAATTAATGAACTTTTTTTTTTTTTTTTTTTTTTGGGGGGGGGTGGTGAGGGGATGGTTTGGAAGGGAGGGAGAGTGGGTGGGTGGGAAGAACAATACAGAAGAACTGCTGCTTGGAGAAAATCCAAAACCTAGAAAAGAAAAGGCATATTAGGCAACTATAATGATTATCGTATTGAAAAAAAAAAAAAAAACTTCTCATTGAAGCCGTGGTCACACTAGACGTTTCATTCCACTGACTTCCATTCAAACACATGCAATTACATCAGATGGGAAACACAAAACCACGCAAAACGTTTTTGCATTTTGCCGCGTTCCAAAGTTCAAGCTTGGTGAACCCTGAACTGCGAATTCATATTACGTGAGACTGTGTGACCAACAGCAGATCGATGCATCACAGCTGAATAAAAAGAACATAAATATACAAAACATAAATTTAAACCTGCAGTGCAGTGGAAAAGTATAGTAGATTGTATGTTAGATGTATTATTTGTTATGTGTTGAATTTAACTTTTCAAAAGACGCTCCAGATGATGAAGTCATAACATGACTGTTGCAGATTCTGAGGGAATTTCACATGCAAGTCTAGTGTGACCGTGGCTTTAGGCAGTTTGCACACTAACCAGGTGTTCAGCTGCAGAGGAAAATGCAGGTCGTACTCAGAATAGATGGTCTGCAGAACAAAAATAAACAAAATTAGAGATAAATACATTTGAAAGTAAAATTATTCATATTACCTTTCAGTAAAAAAAAAAAAAAAAAATACCTTTCTATGCAAAGGCATCCTTAAATGTTTTTCAATATGTTCAGATTTTCAATTTTTTTGTGCAGTGTTTTTTTTTTTTAAACATTGTAATCTTGATTTAGTTTTTCTTCCCCCATCTACTGTGTGGTAATATCACATGCTAGTCACAGGTTCTGAAGTGCTATGTTCATATTTTAGCCATATTACAAAAAAAAACATACCTGAAAACGTGCAGGAGATATAGTGCTCGTAATGCTGAAAAATTAAAAGAAAAGTGAAATGTCAGGCATAACTTCAACATAATCTGTTGACTCCATACATTACAAGTACTGTCAAGTTTCCCATTTAGCTTCTTTAAAAACATCAATCAGTTCTCTGATTACAATACAAGATTTCATATTTTCCTCGTCCTGCATAGTGCACCTTTTAATATACTATAACCAAATAATGCAACAAACCTCAAGAATTGCTCAGGAGATGAAGCTCAATGATCAGTCTAAACAAAGACAAAAAAAATAAAAAATAACAAATGAATGTTTGACAGCACACAAAAGGCACAGTTAACAACAACAAAACACAGATATGACTTTCAGTATAGCCTACCATTTTATGACTTAAACCAGGAAAAAAAAAAAAACCTTTTCTATTCTAACATGACTACACCTCTGTTTATAAGGCAAAGTTCAAAATGAAATGATTCAATCAGTGTGGAAGAAATGTTCTAATCCCAGCTGAACACCTCTTTAAATGCAGACCTTGAGCCAAAAAATTATCACCAAACATCAATGATTTGTACATGTGGCTACTGTCGTTTTAGACACTTCCAAAACGGTTGCAACAGGGATAGAAATACAATTTTTAAATTAAAGCTGCAAGCAGCGATGAACGGGCCCTCGCACACGGGCTCACCGCCGACCGGTGGCTTTAGGAACACAGCTAATGGTGGGCAGTATGCTTTTAATACAGTAAAAATAGGAGAAATATGTGAAAGTCACTTAAAAGTGCCAAATTTCCTGCTGCCAGCTGGTGGCGCTATGCCTATAACTGATTATT
The DNA here is from genome assembly GCF_049309525.1 of Garra rufa. NCBI lineage: Eukaryota > Metazoa > Chordata > Actinopteri > Cypriniformes > Cyprinidae > Garra > Garra rufa. The sequence continues at coordinate 53,990,291 of NC_133364.1, forward strand.
GTCATGTAGATGTGTTCAGGCCAGCACTTTTATCAAACATATGAAGTTTGGTGCAGATTGGCCTTGGTATGTTTGAGTTAGTGAAAGATATAATATATCCTGCTGCCAACAGGTGGCGCTATGATAATATGTGAATATTGGCCATTAGGTATCTTCTGGCCAGGACTCTTACCAAACCTGTGAAGTTTGAGGCAGATCAGACATTTTATGGCTGAGTTATAACAACTTCTATGTCCATGGCGAAACATCAAACTTTGTCACGCCGCCACAGACACGCCCTATAACGAAAACTCAAGATCTTCGCAATTTAACATCTCTAAGGCCTCTAGATCAGACTTACCAAATATAATGTTGATATCATTAAATCTCTAGGAGGAGTTTGCTACAAGTCATTTCCTGTTGCCAACAGGTGGCGCTGTGATTATAATAGAATATTGGCCTTCAGATGTTTTCAGGCCAGGACTCTTATTGAACATGTGAAGTTTGAGGCAAATCGGACATTTTATGGCTGAGTTATAACAAGTTTTATATCCATGGCGAGACCTCGAAATTTGTCAGGCCGCCACGGACACGCCCTTCAACAAAAACTCAAGATCTTCGCAATTTAACATCACTAAAGCCTTTTTATTAGACTGACCGATTTTGGTGTTGATCTGATTAAATCTCTTGGAGGAGTTTGTTGCAGAGTACAGCATGACACTTCCTGTTGCCAGCAGGTGGCGCTATGAGTAAAACTGAATATGGGCATGTAGATGTCATCAGGTCAGGAGTGTTATCACACATGAGAAGTTTGGGACAGATCGGACATTGTATGCCTGAGTTATAGCAACTTCCTTTTTTATGGCGAAACATCGAAATTCGCGAGGCCGCCATGGACACGCCCTCCGATGAAAACTCTAGATCTTCACAATTTCACGTCACAAAGGGCTTTAGACTAGACTCTGCAAATTTGGCGTTGATCCGAATAAATCTCTAGGACGAGTTCGTTCAAGTATGACGCCTGAAAATGGCAAAAATGACACAAATTTTGTTGAGAATATTAATATTAACCGACTTCCTGTTGGGTTCCGGATTTTGCTCCAAGAGGCTTTTTTGTAGGTATTGGTGTGTTACATGTGTGTACCGATTTCCGTGCATGTACGTGAATCACAGCTGAAAGCGCACACCGCTGAACGTCTAAAGGTGGCGCTGTTGAGCCATTTTGCCACACCCACTTCTGAAACCCATATCAGACGTAAATTTTCGCCAGGTTTGATGTGTGTGCTAAGTTTCATGAGTTTTCGGGTATGTCTAAGCCCTCAAAAATGCGATTCATTTTGGAGAAGAATAATAATAATAATAATAATAATAATAATAATAATTAAAGCTGCAAGCAGCGATGAACGGGCCCTCGCACCCGGGCTCACCGCCGACCGATGACTTTAGGAAAACAGCAAACGGTGGGCAGTATGCTTTTAATACACTAAATGTAGGAAAAATAGATCAAAGTCACTTAAATGTGCCAAACTTCCTGCTGCCAGCTGGTGGCGCTATGTCTATAACTGATTATTGGCATGTAGATGTGTTCAGGCCAGCACTTTCATCAAACATATGAAGTTTGGTGCAGATTGACCTTGGTATGTTTGAGTTAGTGAAAGATATGATATATCCTACTGCCAACAGGTGGCGCTATGATAATATCTGAATATTGGCCTTTAGATGTCTTCAGGCCAGGACTTTTACCAAACATGTGAAGTTTGAGGCAGATCAGACATTTTATGGCTGAGTTATAACAACTTCTATGTTCATGGCGAAACATCAAACTTTGTCAGGCCACCAAGGACACGCCCTTTGACGAAAACTCAAGATCTTCACAATTTAATATCTCTAAGGCCTCTAGATCAGACTGACCAAATATAATGTTGATATCATTAAATCTCTAGGAGGAGTTTGATACAAGTAATTTCCTGTTGCCAACAGGTGGCGCTGTGATTATAATAGAATATTGGCCTTCATATTGGTTCAGGCCAGGACTCTTATCAAACATGTGAAGTTTGAGGCAAATCGGACATTTTATGGCTGAGTTATAACAAGTTTTAGATCCATGGCGAGACCTCAAAATTTGTTAGGCCGCCACGGACACGCCCTTCAATGAAAACTCAAGATCTTCGCAATTTAACATCGCTAAAGCCTTTTTATTAGACTGACCGATTTTGGTGTTGATCTGATTAAATCTCTTGGAGGAGTTTGTTGCAGAGTACAGAATGACACTTCCTGTTGCCAGCAGGTGGCGCTATGAGTAAAACTGAATATGGGCATGTAGATGTCATCAGGTCAGGAGTGTTATCACACATGTGAAGATTGGGACAGATCGGACATTGTATGCCTCAGTTATAGCAACTTCCTTTTTCATGGCGAAACATCGAAATTTACAAGGCCGCCACGGACACGCCCTCCGATGAAAACTCTAGATCTTCACAATTTAATGTCAAAAAGGGCTTTAGATTAGGCTCAGCAAATTTGGCTTTGATCCGAATAAATCTGTAGGAGGAGTTCGTTCAAGTACGACGCCTGAAAATGGCAAAAATGACACAAATTTTGTTGAGAATATTAATATTAACCGACTTCCTGTTGGGTTCCGGATTTTGCTCCAAGAGGCTTTTTTGTAGGTTTTGGTGTGTTACATGTGTGTACCGATTTCCGTGCATGTACGTGAATCACAGCTGAAAGCGCACACCGCTGAAAATCTAAAGGTGGCGCTGTCGAGCCATTTTGCCACACCCACTTCTGAAACCCATATCAGACGTAAATTTTCGCCAGGTTTGATGTGTGTGCAAAGTTTTGTGAGTTTTCGGGCATGTTTAGGTCCTCTAAAATGCGATTCATTTTGGAGAAGAATAATAATAATAATTAAAGCTGCAAGCAGCGATGAACGGGCCCTCGCACCCGGGCTCACCGCCGACCGGTGGCTTTAGGAAAACAGCAAACGGTGGGCAGTATGCTTTTAATACAGTAAATATATGAGAAATATGTCATAAGTCATTTAAATGTGCGAAACTTCCCATTGGCAGCTGGTGGCGCTATGCCTATAACTGATTATTGGCATGTAGATGTGTTCAGGCCAGCACTATTATCAAACATATGAAGTTTGGTGCAGATTGACCTTGGTATGTTTGAGTTAGTGAAAGATATGATATATCCTGGTGTCAACAGGTGGCGCTATGATAATATCTGAATATTGGCCTTTAGGTGTCTTCAGGCCAGGACTCCTACCAAACCTCTGAAGTTTGAGGCAGATCAGACATTTTATGGCTGAGTTATTACACCTATGTCCATGGCAAAACATCAAACTTTGTCAGGCCGCCACGGACACGCCCTTTACTGAAACTCAAGATCTTCACAATTTAACATCTCTAAGGCCTCTAGATCAGACTGACCAAATATAATGTTGATTTCATTAAATGTCTAGGAGGAGTTTGCTATAAACCTAATCCCCTGCAAGGACTTCAGATAATGCCAACTGTGAACCAAATGTGAACATTTGCCCTATATTCTGATGATGATGATAAGAACATGTAATTCATGATGATAACAAAATGTTATTATTGCTTGCATTACATTCACCACTTCTGCTTAAATCGTTACCTATCTGTACAATTTGTATGTGGATATTGCTTTGCTGGTGACTCCTGTTATAAGACATCACCGTTAAGCGCTACATAACTAAGAATCAATTAGGAAAACGGTGCACAGTTGGCAAATGCATTCACAGTAACCCTCTGCTAGTTTGGATTTTAAGTTTACTGAATTGAAAGGGTTACACTTTAAAATCAACACAGAGACACATACACACAATATATAAAATGTTGCCATCCAGTTTCATTTGTTAACATTAACTATATTAGTTAACATGAACAATAATTAAATAGCATTTATTAATGTTAATTAATATTAAGCTAAAAAAGTATTCATATATTGTTTAAAGGTAAATTAGTTTATGTACTGTGAATTAACATGAACATGAACACAGTTCATGTGGGTGTACAGCAATACACAAAGTGCTCTATAAACGCTTAATTCTTTCAAAATATCTTTAAAAATCAAGTTGAGTGTTTTAATGGGGCGATATATATATAACTGATCTTAAAATGATGGTTTTCGGATGTTTAGAAGAGATAACAGCAAAGTTTGTTTTGTTGTCAAAGTTTGTCTTGAAATTTTTAATTATTATAATTTTATATTCAATAAATAACACTATGAAAATATTGTCTACAATGAAGATTATTCACTCATGCTTAAAAGTTTTATTTTTCTTAATCTTTTGCTATGTGACTCAATAGGACAAGTTCATGGTACAGTTCAGTAAAAATAAATAAAAAACAACAACTGCAAAATACAAACAATGAAAGATTTAATGACCCTTTATATTTTCTCAAAATATCAGACATATTTATGTCGATTACGCTACAACAATGTGCATCTTCCTCAAAGATGGTCTTAAGCAAAACAGCATGTTCCACTGGTCTCTCTCCCTTACACCCCTCCCCCCTTCAGTCACTCTTCAGTGACTCAATGGTGACTGAACACAGACAGGCACAGGCAGAGTGACAGCAGGTTTCTAATTTCTTTTTTTAATTTTCTTTAATTCATAGAAGCTTGTATAAAATTGATATTTACACCACTTGCTCAGAATGATAAGATCTCTGTGTGAAAAAAGTTTTAAAGAGTTTGGATGCTGCACTTTAAAGATATTAAAAAATTACGGTTATGTTTTTTACTACATCTTTAAAAAATCACCACGTCAACACCGTTCAAGATATCCCAAATCCGCTCGCAATTTAACATCTTCATAATCTTCTCTTCATGTTAAAAAAGTTTGGTGTGAATACCTTATTTTTCTTAGAAGGAGTGTGAATTTGTTTACATCCTGATTTTTCCAAAAATCCACATTCAAATCAAAATAGCCGGCTTCCTGTTGGTCTTAGCTAATGAGTTTGATTTAGAAAGTTGTCCAGATTGATGAGAACAATATATGTACAGAGTTTGGTGACTGTAGGAAAAACTAACCCCCAACTTTTGTCAAAAGATGGCGCTATAGAGTGCCTGCTCCACGCCCATTTATGACCTTTTGCCAGTGTCTAACTATCATTAATATTGACGTGTGTGTTGAGTTTCATGAAATTCTAAGCATGTTATCTGCCTCGAAAAGACAGGAATCAAATTTTAAAGTTTGACATGTTGCCATGGCAACAGCATTTGATTTATCATCGACCCCTTTACATATTCTCATCGGCCGTGTTTTGACATTATTTTGATGAAGTTTGAAGAAAATCAAGTAAAATTAAGAGGCTGATTTCAAAGGATTTTGAAAATGACACGCTTCCTGCTGCCAGTTGGTGGCGCTATAACTTTGACTCATAATAGTCACATTTATGGAATCGGCATCATACAACGAACAAACTGGTGAAGTTTCATAAGAATCAAGCAATGTGTGCAACAGTAATTAGACACTTCCTGTTTCTCATTTCTCGCCATAACTTTGTCGCCTTGCCACGGCCAAACCGTTCGAGATATCAAAAATCCCCTCGCAATTTAGCGTCCCCAATGTCTTGAGATCATGCTGACCGAGTTTGGTGACAATCCTATGGAAACCCTGGGAGGAGTACGTTAAATTCCAGAGCATGTGCTTTTTAAACAGCCCTAAATATCTCACTTCCTGTTGCGTTCAGCCCATGACATAGAGTACAAAAGTTGTTTGGCTCAGTGAGATCTATATGTGTACCGAGTTTCATATCAATACGTGCAAGTATGTGTGCACAGTACATCAAGTTTTCAAACTGTGTTCCAGGGGGCGCTGTAGAGGCCCTGAACAACGCCCGGGTCCCAGCCTCTGTGGCGTCCTGATGGCCGCAGATTCCGACGTGTGTGCAAATTTTCAAGAGTTTTTGAGTATGTTAAGGCCCCCAAAAGTGCCCAGAAGGTTTAAAAAAAAAAAAAAAAAAAAAAAAATAAGAACCCTTAGAAGAACAATAGGGCCTTCGCCCTTTTGGGCTCGGGCCCTAATAATAATAATAATAATAATAATAATAATAAACGGAGCAGATTCAATAGGGTCCTCACACCATCGGTGCTCGGGCCCTAATAATAATAATAAACGGAGCAGATTCAATAGGGTCCTCACACCATCGGTGCTCGGGCCCTAATAAATGAATCATGTTTTCACCTTTGTTGCCACAGTTTTGGAAGTGGCATTCTCTGTTCTAAAAAAGGAGTGTCCCAATAATTTTGTCCATATAGTGTATGTACAAGTCATTGGGTGTTTGGTGATGAGTTTTTGGCACAAGGTTTGCATTTAAAGTCACACCAGAGGTATTCAGCTGGGATTAGGACTTGGCTTTATGCAGATCAGTCAAGTTCTTCTACCACACTGATAGAATCAATCATTTCTTTTTTAACCTCGCTTTATACACAGAGGCATTGTCATGTTAGAATAGAAAAGGGTTCTGTCTAAACTGTTGCTATAAAATTAGAAACACACAATTCCCTAGAATATGATTATATGCTTAAACATTAAGATTTGTACTCATGGAAATGACTAAAGCAGTCAAAACTGTTCATTAGAATGAAGTGTCCCAATACTTTTGACAATATAGTGTATGTTTATGGTAAATTTTAAAATAAATAAATAAATATATATATATATATATATATATATATAGGCATATGTAAAATATATTAAGACACAGACAACACATTAGATCAGAGATATAACATATTGATGTCAACTACTTTCTATAAACTTTTTATTATTATTATTTAATTTATTTTGGTAATGGCAAACTGAATTATCATAAGGCATTACTTTGTTCCTGCAGCTGTACATATTTGTGAAACTGATTTAACTGTTAAATTTGGGTTCAGTAACTTTTTATTCAGCAGACAGACATAATCACATGTAACAGTATTTAACAATCTTGCATAGAATATTGTACTTTAAATTTTTTAAAACATTATTCAACTTTGTATTCAACGAATACTATAAAAAAATGCATCAGTTAATCACAAAACTATAAAATGCATCACAGTTTGTCACATAATTTTTCACATAAAATTAAGCAGTAGCATGTTACAACACTGAGAAATGTGTCTTCATAATAATTACTACACTAACTTATAATTTACTTCTGGTTTATAATTTGTATATGACGGCAATCAGCGTGTTTAGCCCCATTAATATCAATATCACACTGACTCAGTGTAAGAAACTGAACCGATTCACCAGCACAAGCCTGTGAGACGCGGCGGTCAGCGTTTTAAGCCCCATTATTAATATCAATATCACACTGACTCAGTGTAAGAAACTGAACCGATTCACCAGCACAAGCCTGTGAGACGCGGCGGTCAGTGTACTTTCAGAGCTCTGTCTATTATTACCTCTTGGATCAGTAAAAAAATAAAAATAAAAAAAATAAAACTATATAGACGTTCATAGAACAGCAGAAAATACTTCAAGAATTAATCACGCCCAACACGCCGCATTAATTAGGCCTCACGGAATTCTAATGCCTCACAACCACATCAAACCAAAGTATTTCTTAAATAAACGGTTATATAATATGAATGAATGCTGTCCTAAAAGTACATTCAAGGAGGAAAAAAATGTATAACAGTTAACGTAACGTTACACCGTCGAGCTCCAGCGGCCTTTTGACTAATCTATGCTAAAATACCTTAAAAACAGTATTCTAGCTCAAGCAATATTGCGATGAAGATTCAGCAATGTGCACACAAACTTTAAACAACAATACTGTACATCACTCGGGCAACATTATCTATTAAAATTTGTTTAAAGGCAGCAGTTAGAAAAACAAACACTGTTACTCACCTCAGGAGAATTCTGGAACATCTGCCGTTCGTCCCGCTCTATCAGTGTATTTCTCATCCAATCACCACCACGAACTTCAGCTGGCAGCCAATAGTCATGCAGCCTTACTCTTTTATCCATATATGGAAGAGAGAGCCCATGGAGACAGTAGTTTTTTTTTTAATCTTTATTGTATAAGCCCATTTTGTTTTAATTATCAAAGTATATCAATTAAAGGGTCCACATACTAAAAAGGTAAACACAGTTAAATAAAAAAAATAAAAATCTATACTTATTGTTAAGATCAGCATGAGTCATTTAATAATGAGTACTTTAAAATGAATACTTAACATTTTTTTATAGTCATTAAAATATAAAATCAATAAGTAATTAATATAGAGATTAACTTTATTTTTTATATTTTTAAGTAAGAAGAATCACTGGAACCAGAAATATTAAATTCTTTAAATATAAAATATATAAATATGAAATTCCCACCTAAAATGGAGACAAAACGTTAAAAGAACTTTAAAATGTTTAAATTAACATGGTATACCATGATATGCAGATGTAATGCAATGATACACAGACAAAATATAATACATACTGTACACATTACTAAAAAATATCAATATTGTAGATTTTTTGCAGATTTCTTTAACATTTTATATTCTAATAACATGTCACAGGTTTTTTTTATTTATTTTTTTAATATATAATTTCCCTCATCTAATAAATGAACCCCATCATGTCCTCATCATAATCAATAAACAGTTTTTATTCAGATATTTGACCATAACACTGCTGATGAACTTTCTTGCCTTGTTGAACTTCCATTCCACACACACACACTGTTCAGTGATGCTGGAGAATATTGCTGTATTGCTGCTAAGGTGTTCTGGGTGGTTACTATGGGTGATTGGTAGCTTGTTGCTATAGTGTTATTAGTGGCTAGGTTGTTATAGGTGGCTGGTAGGGTACTCTTGGTGATTGCTAGGTAGTTGCTAGGTGGTTGTGATGGTGTTCTGGTGGTTGTTAAGCAGTTGATATGCAGTTTATAGTGTAATATATAGGTAGTTGCTAAGGTGTTCTGGGTTGTTGCTATGTTGTAGCTTGTGAAATCTAGGTGGTTGTTACACATTTGCTAGCTAGGGTGCTGTTGATGCTAAAAGACAAAAAACATTACCCAAATGTGTCTACAATGTTTTGTAGTGGAGATATGTCTTTTGATTTTGATATACAGTTGCTAGAGTTTTCTGGGTGGATACTTTGCTGTTGCTAGGTGGCTGCTAAAGTATCCTGTGTTGCTTAGTGGTTGCTAATGTGTCCTCCTGGGTAGTTGTTAGATGGTTACTAAGATTTTTTGAATAATTGCTAGGTAAAATCCAGGGGGTTGCTAGATGGTTGTAAGGATGTTCTGAGTGGTTGCTAGGCTGTTGTTTTGAATGGTTCCTAATAGTATACCTAATCGCAACATGCTAATCATTTTAACATAAGGGGTGTAGGGTGTAGCTGTGCAGTTGCTAGGGTACTTTAGGTGGTTGCAAGGGTGTTGCTATGCAGATGCTAGGGTAATCGGGGTGGTTGCTAGGGTGTTGCTATGTGGTTTCTAGGGTAATCAAGGTGTTTGCTAGGGTTTGCTATGCAGTTGTTAAGGTAATTGGGGTGGTTACTAGGGCGTTGCTATGTGATTGCTAATGTAATTGGTGTGGTCGCTAGGGTGTTGCTATACGATTGCTAGGGTACCCAGAGTGGTTGCTAGGGTGTTATGTGGTTGCTAGGGTAATCAGGGTGGTTGCTAGGGTGTTGCTATGTGGATGCTAGAGTAACCTGGGTGGTTGCTAGGGTACCCAGGGTGCTTACTAGGGTGTTGCTGTGCGGTTGCTAGGGTACCCAGGGTGGTTGCTATTCGGTTGCTAGGGTACTCTGTTTGGTTGCTAGGGAGTGTCAATGGTGATTGGTGATTGGTCGTTTGCTGCCCCGACTCAAAGGAGTCCGCCCCCACGTCTCTATGACACTCTGATCCAGAGATATGCATCTGGGCCCTTATAATGGAAGTCTAGGGGATCAGTTGCTATGGTACCCAGGCTAGTTGCTAGGGCATTGGTAGGCAGTTGCTAGTTGTCAAAGATCATTACTATGGAGTATTATAGAGGTCTTTGCCTGATTAGCCCTTAGCTAATTGCTATTAGCATGTAGCCATTGAGTGCTAGCATGTGTAGCATGTTGAGAGTTAGCTAGCATGAGTCAGAAGTAGCAACTCCCATGTCTATGCGACATTCTGATACAAAGATATAGGTCTTGCTAATTGGTTGCTAGGGTACTCTGTTTGGTTGCTAGGGACTGGCCAATGACGACACTGTAAAGTGTAGTTGCCAGTATCAGTGATATAAACCAACCCCCATGTCTCTGTGACATTCAGGTCTGAAGATATGCCTGTGTGGCTTCGGGTTGCTAGGGTACTCTGTTTGGTTGCTAGGGAGTGGCCAATGACGACACTGTAAAGTGTAGTTGCCAGTATGAGTGATATAAACCAACCTCCATGTCTCTGTGACATTCAGGTCTGAAGATATGCCTGTGTGGCTTTGGGTTGCTAGGGAACTCTGTTTGGTTGCTAGGGAGTGTCAATGTTGATTGGTGATTGGGCGTTTGCTGCCCCGACTCAAAGGAGTCCGCCCCCATGTCTCTATGACACTCTGATCCAGAGATATGCATCTGGGCCCTTATAATGGAAGTCTATGGGATCAGTTGCTATGGTACCCTAAATGGTTGCTAGGGTGTGGCTTGACACCTTCATGATGATTCGGAGAGTCTGATTGGCCATCTGAGTAAAAGGAGCCCCCCTCCATGTCTCTAGGCCAATGTGATGCTGAGTTATACCCAATACAAAATCCCTATGTAAATTACCATGGGTTTTCATGGGACGTCCCTTACCATTATAAGTCAATGGGGCAAATTTGGAGAGCTCTTGCACCCCAGGGGTACAACTTTTACCCCATTGCGAGGAGTCTTCTCGCACAGCTTAATAGCCTCTCCAGATGTGGCGAATCACGTGTTTCTACGAAATTCTTGCTTGGAGCTACGTCCCGTCAAAATTCGTCCCAATGCGTTGTCTATGGGATTTTGGGGCCGAATTATTACCCCAGGTGACATCATCGTACCCCTGATCGCTTATAAAAGTCGGGGATTTACATTCCCGTATTGGCCGCACAATTTGACGCCCATTTCGAGGGTCTACGACAAAAATTGCGGGACGAGGGACGTGCCAAAATTTGAACAAAAGAGGGGCATTTGCGCCCCAGGGGTACAACTTACACCCCATTGCGAGATATGTTCTCGCACAGCTTGACAGTCTCTCCAAATGTGGTGAATCACGTGTTTCTACGAAATTCTGGGTCTGCGCTACGTCCCGTCAAAGTTGGCCGTAATGCATTGTCGTTGTAAATTTTGGGGTGGTTTTTTGCCCCGTGTGACATCATCGTACCCCCGATCGCTTATAAAAGTCATAGCACACCGAGTCTATATAGGACACACGATTTGACGCCCGTTTCGAGGGTCTACGACAAAAACTGCGGGACTAGTTACGCGCCGAAATCTGTACGGAAGAAGTAAGAATTATAATAATAATAATAAGTATGTCGAATAGTAATAGTGATGCTTTGCCTATGGCAAGCACCACTAATAAGTATGTCGAATAGTAATAGTGATGCTTTGCCTATGGCAAGCACCACTAACTAGATATGTACATTTCCTGAAGAAAATGTGTGTGGTGCTTGCAGTGGCAAAACTCGGCCCTCGGTTGCTAGGGTGTTGATATACAGTTGCTATGGCACCCATGATGGTTGCTAGGGCCGTTGCTAGGGTACCCGGGGTGGTTGCTATGGTGTTGCTATGCGGTTGCTAGGGTACACGGGGTGGTTGCTAGGGCCGTTGCTAGGGTAACAAGGGTGGTGTTGCTATGCGGTTGCTAGGGTACACGGGGTGGTTGCTAGGGCATTGGTAGGCAGTTGCTATTTGTCAAAGATCATTACTATGGAATGTTATAGAGGTATTTGCCTGATTAGCCCTTAGTTAATTGCTATTAGCATATAGCCATTGAGTGCTAGCATGTGTAGCATGTTGACAGTTTGCTAGCATGAGTCAAAAGTAGCAACTCCCATGTCCATGCGACATTCTGATACAAAGATATAGGTCTTGCTAATTGGTTGCTAGGGTACTCTGTTTGGTTGCTAGGGAGTGGCCAATGACAACACTGTGACGTGTAGTTGCCAGTATGAGTGATATAAACCAACCCCCATGTCTCTGTGACATTCAGGTCTGAATATATGCCTGTGTGGCTTTGGGTTGCTAGGGTACTCTGTTTGGTTGCTAGGGAGTGGCCAATGACGACACTTTAAAGTGTAGTTGCCAGTATGAGTGATATAAACCAACCCCCATGTCTCTGTGACATTCAGGTCAGAAGATATGCCTGTGTGGCTTTAGGTTGCTAGGGTACTCTATTTGGTTGCTAGGGAGTGGCCAATGACGACACTGTAAAGTGTAGTTGCCAGTATGAGTGATATAAACCAACCCCCATGTCTCTGTGACATTCAGGTCTGAAGATATGCCTCTGTGGCTTTGGGTTGCTAGGGTACTCTGTTTGGTTGCTAGGGAGTGGCCAATAACAACACTGTAAAGTGTAGTTCCCAGTATGAGTGATTTAAACCAACCCCCATGTCTCTGTGACATTCAGGTGTCAAGATATGCCTGTGTGGCTTTGGGTTGCTAGGGTACTCTGTTTGGTTGCTAGGGAGTGGCCAATGACGACACTGTAAAGTGTATTTGCCAGTATGAGTGATATAAACCAACCCCCGTGTCTCTGTGACATTCAGGTCAGAAGATATGCCTGTGTGGCTTTAGGTTGCTAGGGTACTCTGTTTGGTTGCTAGGGAGTGGCCAATAACGACATTGTAAAGTGTAGTTGCCAGAATGAGTGATTTAAACCAACCCCCATGTCTCTGTGACATTCAGGTGAGAAGATATGCCTGTGTGGCTTTGGGTTGCTAGGGTACTCTGTTTGGTTGCTAGGGAGTGGCCAATGATGACACTGTAAAGTGTAGTTGCCAGTATGAGTGATATAAACCAACCCCCATGTCTCTGTGACATTCAGGTCTGAAGATATGCCTGTGTGGTTTTGGGTTGCTAGGGTACTCTGTTTGGTTGCTAGGGAGTGTCAATGTTGATTGGTGATTGGGCGTTTGCTGCCCCGACTCAAAGGAGTCCGCCCCCATGTCTCTATGACACTCTGATCCAGAGATATGCATCTGGGCCCTTATAATGGAAGTCTATGGGATCAGTTGCTAGGGTGCCCTAAATGGTTGCTAGGGCGTGGCTTGACACCTTCATGATGATCCGGAGAGTCTGATTGGCCATCTGAGTAAAATGAGCCCGCCTCCATGTCTCTAGGCCAATGTGATCCAAAGATATCCATATGGGTCATTATAATAGCAGTCTATGGGATCAGTTGCTAGGGTGCTTTAAATGGTTGTTAGGGCGTGGCTAGACTGCTTCACAGTGATCCGGAGAGTCTGATTGGTTGTCTGAGTAAAATGAGCCCGCCCCCATGTCTCTATGACACTGTGATGCAGAGTTATGTTCAATGCAAAATCCCTATGTAAATTACCATAGTAGGAAAAACACATGTGTTTCATGGGCCACCTCTCACCATAGTAAGTCAATGGGGCGACTTTGGGGGGCTTTCGCGCCCCAGGGGTACAACTTATACCCCATTGAGAGGTATGTTCTCGCACAGCTTGATAGCCTCTCCACATGTGGCGAATCACGTGTTTCTGTGAAATTCTCGCTAGGCGCTACGTCCCGTCAAAGTTTGCCACAATGCATTGTCAATACAATTTTTAGGGCCGCCTTTTCGCCCCGTGTGATGTCATCGTACCCCCGATCGCTTATAAAAGTCATAGCACACCGAATCTATATAGGACGCACGATTTGACGCCTGTTTCGAGGGTCTATGACAAAAACTGCGGGAGGAGTAGCGCGCCGAAATCCTGCACGGAAGAAGAAGAATAATAACTAGATATGTACATTTCCTGAAGAAAATGTGAGTGGTGCTTGCAGTGGCAAAACTCGGCCCTCGGTTGCTAGGGTGTTGATATGCAGTTGCTATGGCACCCATGATGGTTGCTAGGGCCGTTGCTAGGGTACCCGGGGTGGTTGCTAGGGTGTTGCTGTGCGGTTGCTAGGGTACCCGGGGTGGTTGCTAGGGTGTTGCTATGCGGTTGCTATGGTACCCGGAGTGGTTGCTAGGGCCGTTGCTAGGGTACCCGTGGTGGTTGCTAGGGCCGTTGCTAGGGTACCCAGGGTGGTTGCTAAGGTGTTGCTATGCGGTTGTTAGGGTAACCAGGGTGGTTGCTAGGGTGTTGCTATGCGGTTGCTAGGGTATCCGGGGTGGTTGCTAGGGCCGTTGCTAGCGTACCCGGGTGGTTGCTAGGGTGTTGCTATGCGGTTGCTATGGTACCCGGGGTGGTTGCTAGGGCCGTTGCTAGGGTACCCAGGGTGGTTGCTAAGGTGTTTCTATGCAGTTGCTATGGTACTCGGGTGGTTACTAGGGCCGTTGCTATGCGGTTGCTAGGGTACTTGGGTGGTTGCTAGGGCCGTTGCTAAGGTAACTGGGCTAGTTGCTATAGCGTTGGTTTGCAGTTGCTACTTGTCAAAGATCATTACTATGGAGTGTTATAGAGGTCTTTGCCTGATTAGCCCTTAGCTAATTGCTATTAGCATGAAGCTATTGAGTGGTTGCTAGGGCCGTTGCTAAGGTAACCGGGCTAGTTGCTATAGCGTTGGTTTGCAGTTGCTACTTGTCAAAGATCATTACTATGGAGTGTTATAGAGGTCTTTGCCTGATTAACCCTTAGCTAATTGCTATTAGCATGAAGCTATTGAGTGCTACCATGTGTAGCATGTTGAGAGTTTGCTAGCATGAGTCAAAAGTAGCAAGCCCCATGTATATGCGACATTCTGATACAAAAATATAGGTCTTGCTAATTGGTTGCTAGGGTACTCTGTTTGGTTGCTAGGGAGTGGCCAGTGACGACACTGTAAAGTGTAGTTGCCAGTATGAGTGATTTAAACCAACCCCCATGTCTCTGTGACATTCAGGTCAGAAGATATGCCTGTGTGGCTTTAGGTTGCTAGGGTACTCTGTTTGGTTGCTAGGGAGTGGCCAATAACGACAATGTAAAGTGTAGTTGCCAGTATGAGTGATTTAAACCAACCCCCATGTCTCTGTGACATTCAGGTGTGAAGATATGCCTGTGTGGCTTTGGGTTGCTAGGGTACTCTGTTTGGTTGCTAGGGAGTGGCCAATAACGACAATGTAAAGTGTAGTTGCCAGTATGAGTGATTTAAACCAACCCCCATGTCTCTGTGACATTCAGGTCTAAAGATATGCCTGTGTGGGTTTGGGTTGCTAGGGTACTCTGTTTGGTTGCTAGGGAGTGTCAATGTTGATTGGTGATTGGGCGTTTGCTGCCCCGACTCAAAGGAGTCCGCCCCCATGTCTCTATGACACTCTGATCCAGAGATATGCATCTGGGCCCATATAATGGAAGTCTATGGGATCAGTTGCTAGGGTGCCCTAAATGGTTGCTAGGGCGTGGCTTGACACCTTCATGATGATCCGGAGAGTCTGATTGGCCATCTGAGTAAAATGAGCCCGCCTCCATGTCTCTAGGCCAATGTGATGCTGAGTTATGCCCAATGCAAAACCCCTATGTAAATTACAATGGGTTTTCATGGGACGTCCCTTACCATAGAAAGTCAATGGGGCAAATTTGGAGAGCTCTTGCACCCCAGGGGTACAACTTTTACCCCATTGCGAGGAGTCTTCTCGCACAGCTTGATAGCCTCTCCAGATGTGGCGAATCACGTGTTTCTACGAAATTCTTGCTTGGCGCTACGTTCCGTCAAAATTCGTCCCCATGCGTTGTCTATGGGATTTTGGGGCCGAATTTTTACCCCAGGTGACATCATCGTACCCCTGATCGCTTACAAAAGTCGGGGATCTACATTCCCATATTGGCCGCACAATTTGACGCCCATTTCGAGGGTCTACGACAAAAATTGCAGGACGAGGGGCGCGCCAAAATTTGAACGAAAGAGGGGCATTTGCGCCCCAGGGGTACAACTTACACCCCATTGCGAGATGTGTTCTTGCACAGCTTGACAGCCTCTCCAGTTGTGGTGAATCACGTGTTTCTACGAAATTCTGGGTCTGCGCTACGTCCCGTCAAAGTTGGCCGTAATGCATTGTCGTTGTAAATTTTGGGGTGGTTTATTGCCCCGTGTGACATCATCGTACCCCCGATCCCTTATAAAAGTCATAGCACACCGAGTCTATATAGGACGCACGATTTGACGCCCGTTTCGAGGGTCTACGACAAAAACTGCGGGACTAGTTACGCGCCGAAATGTGTACGGAATCTAGTATAATAATAATAATAGTTATGTGAGATAATAATAGTGATGCTTTGCCTATGGCAAGCACCACTAATAATAAGCACGCACAACAGTAATAGTGATGCTTTGCCTATGGCAAGCACCACTAACTAGATATGTACATTTCCTGAAGAAAATGTGAGTGGTGCTTGCAGTGGCAAAACTCGGCCCTCGGTTGCTAGGGTGATGTAATTGGTTGCTAGGGTGTGGCTATGAAGATCGTAGGTCAGTACTTATAGGCCGAGTCCAAACCCACAAGCCTCTATGACTTTCTGATCCAAAGATATATCACAAATTGTATGGCAATGTTAGTCTATCAGAGATTTTGCCCAAATTTCTTGCCCGCTTTACGATAATCGTACGCCCGATCGCTTCAAAAATTCATAGCACACCTCAATAAGCCGGTCGTTTTGAGACGTCATTCATATGTCTATGACAAACGGTGTGGGACGAGTTACACGTCGAAATACCTTTGGGCCTGAATGAACATTCTGCCAATGAAAGTCAATGGGATATTTTTGCCCACTTTTTCGTGCGCTGTTTGAACATCGTAGTTCCAATCGCTCCGAAAAGTCATAGCACACCTCTCCTCAATAAGCCGCAACATTTGACACCTCATTCATGGGTCAACGGCAAACGGTGCCGGACAAATTGTGCACTGAAGTTCCTATGGGCCTGTGTGTGTGAGAGAGAAAGTGACAGTTGAGATTCAAATTCACAGACATTCTGCCATTGTAAATGAATGGGATTTTTTAGCCCGCTTTTACCTCCGCTGTGTGAACATCGTAAGTCCGATCGCTTAGAAAAGTCATAGCACACCTCTCCTCAATAAGCCGGTCGATTTGAGATGTTGTTCATGGGTCTACGACAAACGATGTGGGACGAGTTACACGTCGAAGTACCTTTGGGCCTGAATGAACATTCTGCCAATGAAAGTCAATGGGATATTTTTGCCCACTTTTTCGTGCGCTGTTTGAACATCGTAGCTCCAATTGCTCCGAAAAGTCATAGCACACCTCTCCTCAATAAGCCGCAACATTTGACACCTCATTCATGGGTCTACGGCAAACGGTGCCGGACAAATTGTGCACTGAAGTTGAAGGTTGGTTGCAAGGGTGTTGCTATGCAGTTGCTAGGGTACACGGGGTGGTTGCTAGGGTGCTGCTATGCGGTTGCTAGGGTACCCTGGGTGGTTGCTAAGGTGTTGCTATGCAGTTTCTAAGGTACCCGGGGTGGTTGCTATGGCCGTTGCTAGGGTATCTGGGGTGGTTGCTATGGTACCCGTGTGGTTGCTAGGGCCGTTGCTAGGCTACCCAGAGTGGTTGCTAAGGTGTTGCTATGCGGTTGCTAGGGTACCCGGGGTGGTTGCTAGGGTGTTGCTATGCGGTTGCTAGGGTACCTGGGGTGGTTGCTTGGGTGTTGCTATGCGGTTGCTAGGGTACCCGGGGTGGTTGCTTGGGTGTTGCTATACGGTTGCTAGGGTACCCGGGGAGGTTGCTAGGGTGTTGCTTTGCGGTTGCTATGGTACCCGGGGTGGTTGCTAGGGCTGTTGCTAGGGTACTCGGGGTGGTTGCTAGGGTGTTGCTATGTGGTTGCTAGGGTACCTGGGGTGGTTGCTAGGGTGTTGCTATGTGGTTGCTAGGGTACTCGGAGTGGTTGCTAGGGCTGTTGCTAGGGTACTCGGGGTGGTTGCTAGGGTGTTGCTATGTGGTTGCTAGGGAACCCGGGGTGGTTGCTAGGGTGTTGCTATGCGGTTGCTAGGGTACCCGGGGTGGTTGCTAGGGCCGTTGCTAGGGTACCCAGGGTGGTTGCTAAGGTGTTGCTATGTGGTTGCTAGGGTACCTGGGGTGGTTGCTAGGGTGTTGCTATGTGGTTGCTAGGGTACTCGGAGTGGTTGCTAGGGCAGTTGCTAGGGTACCCAGGGTGGTTGCTAGGGTACTCGGGTGGTTACTAGGGCCGTTGCTATGCGGTTGCTAGGGTACCCGGGTGGTTGCTAGGGCCGTTGCTAAGGTACCCAGGCTAGTTGCTAGGGCATTGGTAGGCAGTTGCTAGTTGTCAAAGATCATTACTATGGAGCGTTATAGAGGTCTTAGCCTGATTAGCCCTTAGCTAATTGCTATTAGCATGTAGCCATTGAGTGGTAGCATGTGTAGCATGTTGAGAATTAGCTAGCATGAGTCAAAAGTAGCAACTCCCATGTCCATGCATCATTCTGATATATAGATATCGGTCTTGCTAATTGGTTGCTAGGGTACTCAGTTTGGTTGCTAGGGAGTGGCCAATAACGACACTGTAAAGTGTAGTTGCCAGTATGAGTGATTTAAACCAACCCCCATGTCTCTGTGACATTCAGGTCTGAAGATATGCCTGTGTGGCTTTGGGTTGCTAGGGTACTCTCTTTGGTTGCTAGGGAGTGGCCAATGACGACACTGTAAAGTGTAGTTGCCAGTATGAGTGATATAAACCAACCCCCATGTCTCTGTGACATTCAGGTCTGAAGATATGCCTGTGTGGCTTTGGGTTGCTAGGGTACTCTGTTTGGTTGCTAGGGAGTGTCAATGTTGATTGGTGATTGGGCGTTTGCTGCCCCGACTCAAAGGAGTCCGCCCCCATGTCTCTATGATACTCTGATCCAGAGATATGCATCTGTGCCCTTATAATGGAAGTCTATGGGATCAGTTGCTAGGGTGCCCTAAATGGTTGCTAGGGCGTGGCTTGACATCTTCATGATGATCCGTAGAGTCTGATTGGCCATCTGAGTAAAATGAGCCCGCCTCCATGTCTCTAGGCCAATGTGATGCTGAGTTATGCCCAATGCAAAATCCCTATGTAAATTACAATGGGTTTTCATGGGACGTCCCTTACCATAGAAAGTCAATGGGGCAAATTTGGAGAGCTCTTGCACCCCAGGGGTACAACTTTTACCCCATTGCGAGGAGTCTTCTTGCACAGCTTGATAGCCTCTCCAGATGTGGCGAATCACGTGTTTCTACGAAATTCTTGCTTGGAGCTACGTCCTGTCAAAATTCGTCCCAATGCGTTGTCTATGGGATTTTGGGGCCGAATTATTACCCCAGGTGACATCATTGTACCCCTGATCACTTATAAAAGTCGGGGATTTACAGTCCCGTATTGGCCGCACAATTTGACGCCCATTTCGAAGGTCTACGACAAAAATTGCGGGACGAGGGACGCGCCAAAATTTGAACGAAAGAGGGGCATTTGCGCCCCAGGGGTACAACTTACACCCCATTGCGAGATATGTTCTCGCACAGCTTGACAGTCTCTCCAAATGTGGTGAATCACGTGTTTCTACGAAATTCTGGGTCTGCGCTACGTCCCGTCAAAGTTGGCCGTAATGCATTGTTGTTGTAAATTTTGGGGTGGTTTTTTGGCCCGTGTGACATCATCGTACCCCCGATCCCTTATAAAAGTCATAGCACACCGAATGTATATAGGACACACGATTTGATGCCTGTTTCGAGGGTCTATGACAAAAACTGCGGGACTAGTTACGCGCCGAAAAACGTACGGAAGAAGTAAGAAGAAGAATAAGTATGTCGAATAGTAATAGTGATGCTTTGCCTATGGCAAGCACCACTAATAAGTATGTCGAATAGTAATAGTGATGCTTTGCCTATGGCAAGCACCACTAATAAGTTTAAATAGGATTTCAGTAAGTTGGCTTTCTCAAGCCAACTTAATAATAAGTTTAAATAGAATATCAGTAAGTTGGCTCTCTCAAGCCAACTTAATAATAATAAGTTTAAATAGGATTTCAGTAAGTTGGCTTTCCCAAGCCAACTTAATAAGTTTAAATAGGATTTCAGTAAGTTGGCTTTCCCAAGCCAACTTAATAAACAGATTCACTCAGAACTTACTAAAAAAAACACATGAGTGTGTTCCTCACTCTTAATATCTGCTGCAGATGAAGTTGAGTTTGTGAGATTCAGGAAGGCTGATCCAGCGCTGATCTCCTCCAGACTGAACTGCTCCTTTTCTGTTCTCGAGGCTGCAGTTTTCTGGTGTGGTTCCGTTCCCTGGAGCCCAGTTGTGATAGCACACCATCTCTCCACTCACCCAGAGCCACATGTTCATGATGCAGTAGTTGTGTAAACCCAACCACACCGCCGCAGTAGACGCCCGTTTAACCACGTTCATCACACGCCGCTGAATCTCTTCTGAATGAACCGACACCAAATCCACATGATTCTGTCTGCAGTATCTCAGAGCTTCAGACCACGTCAGATTCTCTTTGACCACAATCAGGTCAAGATCTGGACACAAAACAAACCACAAGCAGAAACTAGAGAGAGACTGATCAACAACAACATGCAGAACAAACACTGTGGATGAATTTGTCGTGTCAGATATGAAGCGTGAACTTTAAGAGATCTGGAAGAGATGATGGATTGAGTGTGTTTTGTGAAGATCTACTCACCTTCATGACACACAAAAGGAAACTGGTTTCTGCAAGAGATGTCATTCCATTGTCCCTGAGAGTTCGGTTTAATCACTGCACAGTTTTCAACATTTCCAATATTATTAGGTTCACCAGTGTCCCAGTATCTGAATGAGGAGTCACTCTGATCTGACCACTGCCATGAGTCTCTGAACAGACCGATCCAGACATGTGATCCAGATAAGTGTCTATCACTAATGAACTGCTGAACCTG
Organism: Garra rufa; assembly: GCF_049309525.1. Classification (NCBI taxonomy): domain Eukaryota; kingdom Metazoa; phylum Chordata; class Actinopteri; order Cypriniformes; family Cyprinidae; genus Garra; species Garra rufa. The sequence continues at coordinate 54,011,303 of NC_133364.1, forward strand.
TTGATTCTCATTCTGGTTTCTCACACTGACCAGATCAATGTGATTCTGTCTGCAGTAACTCTGAGCGTCTCTCCAATTCATCGTCTGATTGACAAAGACGAGTCCTGAGTTCGCTTTAAGAAAAACAAATGAGAAAAAGATTCATGAATCAGTTTGTTGATTATTCTTACACTGCTTTATGGATTGGATGTGAACAGGAGCAGCAGTGGAAACATCAGAAACACATCATTCATAGACTTGAGCTGCTTCTACATATGTGATATTGAACATTCACAATGTTCAAGATATTTTACATTATACCATGATCTGTCTAAAACTCTATTCTAATTGGCTAAAATGCAGAGTTGTGTACTCGAGTCGCATGACTCAAGACTTGACTCGGACTTGAGTCCCAAATTTGATGGCTTGTGACTTGACATAATCAAAGAAGACTTGCAACATGACTAAGACATTGACAGCAATGACTCGAGACTTGACTTGGAATTAAAGGCCTTGTAACTTGAGAGTTCTGATCAATATAGGCTGGTTACTGTAGCGTATGATCACACTGGTATGATTAGTGCAGCTTTTGGCACTGAGCCAAAATGTTATAGTTTTTAGCCACATAATGTTTAGGATATATAATGTTTTAGGGGCCGTTCACATGTCGCGTCTAAAACACATGGAAACTGCTAGGCGCGCTGCTTTCTCTTTCTTTCCAAACCGCTCTGTAGCTTGCTTTCCCGTGTTATCTGCCATTGCTAAGCAACCATGACCTGCACTCTTCATGAAGACGCCGACATTTCAGCAAAGGATAAATGGATTTCCAGCATTAAAAATCGCTTGCGGTAGCTCTATTAAATTTATTGAAAATGGTTATTCCTGTACAGCTATGATAAGCTGTTTCTCCAACTTGGCAGTGCTTTCAATGTTATTAAGGGGATGGATGGAGCTGATTGGTTGGTTCTTGTCACATGACCTGCAGTGCACTTGCAGCATTCTGAAAAGTTCAGAGCTGCGTCCAAAAAAAAAAAATAAATAAATAAATAAAATGTAGTAGGGAAGTATGCTATTTCAGATGCAGTCAAAAAATGTTCATCTCAATGTGGCGCGGATGCGATTGGAAAAAACATGCTCGTCGCAACCGCACCACTTCCATTATTTTTTTACCATTACTATTATTTTTCTTTTTCATGGGAAATATGTAGCCTACATAAAAAGTTAACCCTATTCTTCCTGATTACCAGCCACTAATTTCCATGTATTTAAATAAATAGATGAATTCACAATAAATGAGCGGTTCTCAATTCCAGTCCTCGCGCCCCACCGCTCTGCATATTTTGCATGTCTCTCTTAGTTAACACACCTGATTCAGATAACCAGCTCGTTAGAAGTGAGGTCCGTGCAGGAACTGTTTTCTGATTGACATGGTCCCTGCACAGTGTTCATTCTCCCTGCTCCCTGAGCGGGGGAAATCTGTTTACTACACTTCGAAACATTCATTCACATATTAGCGCTATGCCACCGCATGCAGCGTCTTCACGCACAGATGAAAGTTACTGGAGAAGTGTGACATAAGTGCATCTGTAAATAAATGCATTTTAAATTTACGTCTCGCACGCTTTAATGACCTTCAAATGGAACATATACATATACAAGCGATACGTGAAACACACAAAATGTGCAGAGCGGTGGGGCGTGAGGACTGGAATTGAGAACCGCTGCAATAAATGGATTATGTATTTGTTAAAAATATTTGACTCAACTGATTCATTAAAATAACTGAATTCTTAACAAATGAATCAGTGGACTTAAAATAAATTATTAATTCAATTAGGCCTATATTTGTTCACAAACAATGATTAAATCACTAATTATTATAGCCTATCTTTTATAATTGTACCTACTGTAGTGCATGGAGCCATCAGACATGAAATAACTAGTTATATTCCTTAAATGACTTTTTTTTTGTGCTCTCTGAGTCTTGGAAAATTTGATTTGTTTTAAGTGACTTTGTAATGATTGAATAAAGTGTGGTGAAATCTCTCTCTCTCTCTTACTCTCTCTCTCACACGTTCTCTGTCTATTTGTGTTTTATGTACGTTTGTCTATGTGCGATCGTTTGTAAGTAGAATAGTTTATTAAACAACCATATATTCACATATAATGATTCTCTGTGCTGAAAGCTTACATTACAACAGTCACTTAAACTGTTTCGATCTCATATTGCTACCTTAAGCCCTATTCTGTTCAATTGTTTTAACTCCGTTCTGATTAGAAAAACACGTTGCCGTGACGACGAGCCAACGTCAGAGTAATGGGTATCACTGAAGAATTTGCTGGACAAAGAAACAAGTCGATATCATTATTACTGTTACTGATCAGAACTGGAAATTGCGTATTTTTTATGACGATTATTATACACAATTTCCTGTGAGTTAAACTACTTTCCCTGACTGAAATGTATGTTTTAAATAACTAATTTCATCCTATTCATTGGTCAAAAGGACCTGGTGGAGATTTGCAGTGCACAGCTGATGAGAGAAACATAGTCTCATACTTGTATACACATATTGATCAATTTGAAATTCTTTGAGCTAACCAATTCTCTACACTACTATATACTATTATTGACTTTAAATGTACTGTAGTAATTAAAACAGACACTAATTTGGGCAAACAGCACTAGTGACTTGTTTAGGACTTGAAGCTTGAAGTTGAGGACTTGCAACTTGACTTGGCCCCACCACAACTTGACCCCAATGAACTTATTAACTACAGACCAATTTCGAATCTCCCTTTTCTGTCAAAGATACTAGAAAAGGTAGTATCCTCACAAGTATGCTCCTTCTTAGAGAAAAATGGTATCTGTGAGGATTTCCAGTCAGGTTTTAGACCATATCATACCAACATATCACCGTACTGAGACTGCTCTAATTAGAGTAACAAATGACCTGCTATTGTCAACCGATCGTGGTTGCGTCTCTCTATTAGTGCTACTGGATCTTAGTGCTGCGTTTGATACTATTGACCACAACATTCTTTTAAATAGACTTGAAAATTATGTAGGCATTAGTGGTAGTGCACTGGCTTGGTTCGAATCGTACTTATCAGACTGTCATCAGTTTGTGGCAATAAATGAAGAGGTATCATTTAGATCACAAGTGCAGTATGGAGTACCTCAAGGCTCAGTACTAGGGCCATTACTTTTTACGCTTTACATGTTACCCTTGTGAGATATCATCAGGAAACATGGTGTTAGCTTTCATTGTTACGCTGATGATACTCAGCTCTATATTTCTTCGCAGCCCGGCAAAACATGTCAATTCGAAAAACTAACAGAATGCATAGCTGATATTAAAAACTGGATGGTGAATAACTTCTTACTGTTAAATCCTGAAAAAACAGAGGTGTTAATTATTGGACCTAAAACCTCCACAAGTAATGAACTAAAACACAGTCTAATACTAGATGGCTGCTCTGTAAATTCGTCGTCCTCAGTTAGGAACCTAGGCGTCCTATTCGATAGCAATCTCTCCTTTGAAAGCCACATTTCTAGCATCTGCAAAACCGCATTTTTCCATCTTAAAAATATATCGAAATTACGACCTATGCTATCAATGTCAAATGCTGAAACATTAATTCATGCGTTCATGACCTCAAGAATAGATTATTGTAATGCTTTATTGGGTGGTTGTTCTGCACGCTTAATAAACAAACTCCAGCTGGTCCAAAATGCAGCAGCTATAGTTCTTACTAGAACTAGAAAGTATGACCATATTAGCCCGGTTCTGTCAGCATTGCATTGGCTCCCTATAAAATATCGTATAGATTTTAAAATCTTGCTAATTACTTATAAAGCCCTCAATGGTTTAGCTTCTCAGTACTTGAGTGAGCTTCTATCGCATTATAGTCCCTCACGTCCGCTGCGTTCTCAAAATTCTGGCAATTTGATAATACCTAGAATATCAAAATCAACTGCAGGCGGTAGAACATTTTCTTATCTAGCGCCTAAACTCTGGAACAATCTACCAAACACTGTTCGGGAGGCAGACACACTCTGTCAGTTTAGATCTAGATTAAAGACACATCTCTTTAACCTGGCTTACACATAAAACATTAACACATTCTTATAATTCAAATCCGTTAAAGGATTGTTAGGCTGCATTAATTAGGTCAACCGGAACCGAAAACACCTCCCATAACACCTGATGCACTCGTTGCATCGTAAAAAGAATGGCATCTACGCTAATATTAGTCTGTTTCATTCCGAGGTCACCGTAGCCACCAGACCCAGCCTGTATCCGGATCAGATGGTCACTGCAGTCCCCCGGATCCAGTCCGCACCCAGCTTAGATCATGGATCACCACCTAGAGATGACTTCAATAGCCATGGATGTCAACCAGATGAGCTCCAGATGAGCTCCAGAGACCGCCATCGGTGCTACACCACAGGAACCTGATGAGTTCTCTACAATCGGACATTGGTACAAACTGCTGGTTCCATCTGGCCAGAGGAGAACTGGTCCTCCGACTGAGCCTGGTTTCTCCCAAGGTTTTTTTGGTTCCTTGCCGCTGTCGCCTCTGGCTTGCTTAGTTGGGGACATTTTCCAGCGATATCGTTTACTATTTGAACTGAACTGACGAGGATATCACTGAATTCATTGATGAACTGACTTTAACTAAAATGTACTATCTTCAATAATGTGTTACTTACACACTATTGTTCTGTTTAAATACTGTGCAGTTGCTTTGACACAATCTGTATTGTTACAAGCGCTATACAGGGAGTGCAGAATTATTAGGCAAGTTGATATTCTTGTCATATTTTTTTCCCAAGCACATTTGACCAATTCCAAACCACATCAATCTTAATAACTACTATTAATTTTGTATTTAATTATTTATAATTGATATATAATTGTCCATGAAGGCTGGAAGTGAAAAACTCCTTATTTTCAGGTGTGCAGAATTATTAGGCACATTTTCTTTTACAGATAAAATGAGCCAAAAAAGAGATTTACCTCAGACTGAAAAGTCAAAAACTATTACAGTTTTTCTCAATTGCTAAAACACTATAACCAGTCTTTTGAACTAAAATTTCAAAACTATAACGCCATTTTTAAAAAAGCACACCCATTTCCCTAAACTATAAACACTATTCCCTGCTTTGACACATGAGTTATATTTGGTGAACTGTTACTTCAAAACTCTACACACAAATCCCTACATTTCTCAGTGCTTACACCATGAGGTCATTTAGAAAGCACAAGCATTCAATATTGTTCACTCAAGTCTGCGAAGTTTGAGCTCAATTAGCACACAATTACCCAACTGGAAACACTAGGAGTCAAAATTTAGCACACACCAATCAGAACCTTCGATGGAGATAAAAGGATAAAAGTTTTTCTCAGTCACTTTGGTGCATTTCTCAGATCAGAAATTAAATATACATTTGTCTGCAGTTTCCTACATTATCAGTTGCTATTGTCATGTTGCTCAAAATGTATTATATACTGTAGTTCTCTGTGCAATAGTCTTACCCCTCAAAACATCAAGTCATTAGCTCATCGTATAAATAATTACCTAAATGCAAAATTTTTGACTGTCAATCATATATTCTACACATTTCTATTAGACTTTTTGTAAATTTGCCATGAATTATTCAAGTGAATCTTGACTTTCACTAATGAAGATAATATAGATCAACCAATGATAAAGCAGTTCTCTGAAACAGCTCAAAGGTACATCTCATGAACCTTCCATTGGAAAGCATATAGACAGAGGACAACACAGGAGTTACAAATTCTGACAGTGGACTTTCTTATTTTTATTTTCACCTTTGTGCCCATATATATATATATTTTTTTTTTTTCTGTTTCACAATGACGTTGTGTGCTTTTATTTTATTTTTTTATTTTTTGTCAGACCACTAGTACAAGTGTAACTGTGAATCCTATCCAGTCTTTTTCAATCAATATCCCACATACTGTACAGAAATGTGTCATTTTGAAGAGGAAGAGTAGGAGGTGAAAGAGGAAGAGGAGGAGGAGAAGGAGGACGATGATGACAACAACATGGAAGAGACAGAGGAAGAGCAAGGGCAAGAAGACAAGCAGTCTCATATATTTTAGTTAATGAGTGCCAGGGTTGGATCAGGCATGCAAGAGGATTTTACTCCTGCTGCCTGGCCAGGGCTAATTTAGCCTGTGATGCTGAAGAGGTTCTTTGGCCTGTCCCAGACCAAAGACAGGATGCTGGGCAGAATAATTATTTTGTTGTTTTTTGCTGTTTTGTACTGTACTCTACAGTACATTAAATTAAGGAATAAAACACTTGCAAAGGAATAGATTTGTTGTGTTCATCATGTGAAAAGTTTTTTATTTGTATTGTTTTTGTAGTATTGTTTTGAATTTATCTCATCAGTGTGTAAAACTGTGTTGTAGTGTGTTTGTTTTTGAGGATTTGTGTGTCATGTCTGAAAGCAAAGTTTGGTTTTTCAGCAAGATTGAATAGTTTTGAGTGGAGAGCTTCATTTTGACCTCAATATAGGAAGTTTGGGGAAATGAGTTAGGAGTTGTGGATTTGTGTTTAGAGTTTCGCAAATAAGAGGCATAATTTCAAGAAATGTGTTTAAGCAATTGAGAAAAACTGTAAATGCCCATGAGAAGGATGCAATACTAATGCAATACTGCAATTTGCAAAGTTAAGGCATGACCACCGGACAGAAAAACGCTTGTTCATCTGCATTGTCAGAACAAACAGGTGGAGGAGAAAAGATGCATGTTATTTGCAAAAAAAGTAAGAATTAATGTTAAGAATCAGATATGAAACCATCAGGAACCATTTAGTCTCCAGCGCCACCGTTTTCCAGAACTGCAACCTACCTTGAGTCTCCAGAAGTGCAATGTGTCAGGTTCTCAGAGACTTTGCTTGGGCAAAAAAATCCTAAAAAATGACCCTCAATTAATAATAATAACATTCTGAAGTATTGTCAAATACATACAGATGTTTTTTTTCTAGGCTTTATAGACAGATGAGTTGAGAGTGACTCTTGAAGGACCAGCACCACATCCTCTTGTAGCACTCTTTAAAAAATATATTTTCCAGAATCTGGCAGTAAGTTTGGGGACTTCAGTTTTAGTCCATCTCCTATCCTGAAATGTCTGTCTTGCAGAGAGGGACCAAAATAAACTCTTAAAACTTACTGCCAGATTCTGGAAAATATATTTTTGAAAGAGTGCTACAAGAGGATGTGGTGCTGGTCCTTCAAGAGTCACTCTCAACTCATCTGTCTATAAAGCCTAGAAAAAAAAACATCTCTATGTATTTGACAATACTTCAGAATGTTATTCTTATTAATTGAGGGTCATTTTTTAGGATTTTTTGCCCAAGCAAAGTCTCTGAGAACCTGACACATTGCACTTCTGGAGACTCAAGGTAGGTTGCAGTTCTGGAAAACGGTGGCGCTGGAGACTAAATGGTTCCTGATGGTTTCATATCTGATTCTTAACATTAATTCTTACTTTTTTTGCAATTAACATGCATCTTTTCTCCTCCACCTGTTTTTTCTGACAATGCAGATGCAACAAGCGTTTTTCTGTCCGGTGGTCATGCCTTAACTTTGCAAATTGCAGTATTGCATTAGTATTGCATCCTTCTCATGGGCATTTAATAGTTTTTGACTTTTCGGTCTGAGGTAAATCTCTTTTTTGGCTCATTTTATCTGTAAAAGAAAATGTGCCTAATAATTCTGCACACCTGAAAATAAGGAGTTTTTCACTTCCAGCCTTCATGGAAAATTATATATCAATTATAAATAATTAAATACAAAATGAATAGTAGTTATTAAGATTGATGTGGTTTGGAATTGGTCAAATGTGCTTGGGAAAAAAATATGACAAGAATATCAACTTGCCTAATAATTCTGCACTCCCTGTATTGGTTTAGATATACTGGTTTCCTCAACTATATATTGGTTGGTATACATTGGTTTATTCAAGTATATATTGGTTTAGGTATATTGGTTTCCTCAACTATGTATTGGTTTGTTGAAACACATTGGTTACAACACGTACATTGGGCCGATGTGGACCCGTCTTACAAAATTCCATCGGCGCAATGTCGTCATCTGATAGGAAATGCTTACTGGCCAGTGTTTGGACGATGTAGCTGTAAATGCCAACTATATAATAAAATAATGCACACCACTCTTGATAACAGTTTCAAATTTATTAATGTTTCAATTAACACATGAAATATACAAATACATTTACCAAATGCTTTTATCAAAAGTGACACGATAAGCATTCAACTCAATTCACAAGTGTTTATACTTTTTCAAACATTATCCATTTTAAACATGTTCAGTTTAACTATGACTGTTGCAGTAAACCCATTGTAAGTACAAAAATAACCATTACTGCAGTAAAACCATAGTAATTTACCATAATTTAAAAAAAACTATTACCATAGTCAAGGTTACAACAGTTTTACTGTAGTATTACTACAATATAACTAAAGTTGACCATTGGCAAGGCTGATTACTACACTTAGGAATGCTAAAGTTCTACTATAGTAAAACCATGATTAACTGTTGTATAAGTATAAGCACCTTTCAAAATACTTATTTCAAAGTAGTTTTACAGGAAATGCATGTTTTCAAGGTTACAATTTTAAAATATCCTTTAATGAGCCAAAAGTGACTGAGACTCACTGGGGAAGATCATCTTCTGGCAACAAAATAATGTCCATATGACAGCAGATACAAGTCATAATACAAGTCATGTGTTCAGTACTCGTAATCTTCATGGCAAAAAACTATATAGTCATATATAATAATATGATAATAATGCACACACAAAATAAAAAACGAGCAAACAATAATTACAGCAGTTAAAATGTTTTAAATTATATGATACAAATTCTAAAATATTTTCTGATAAAATCTTACTAGTCTCTAGTCAAGTGTTCAGTTATCCTTCAACATTATTAAAGGGTAAGTTCAACAATTTTCAACCCACTTGGTATTTATTACAATGTTCGTAATATGTAAAGGAAAAATGTTTATTCTTTTTCAGAGATAGCCAGTTCAATTGTCAGCAAAACACTGCTGCATGATGAAAAACACAGCATTTTGTGATTTTGATGATGCAAAAAGTGCTTTTGTAATTTTGTCAAAAGGATATAGGTACACATAACGCAGAAAAGAGTAAATATTGTTCATTTACAGATATTAGAAACATAGCAATAATACAAAGATGGTTGTACATTGTATGACCATGTACAACTGTCATCATCTGAAGTCTTTCTGAGTGTTGCCATCATCTGAAGTCTTCACATGCAAGACTATCCTTGCTATTATCAATAGTCCAGAGTTCTGAGACCTCATTAAGCATCATAGCTGCTGTTGCCCTTATTTCTGCTTATTTTGATACTATCTGGTTTAATCAGAATTTTTATATATCCCCTTGTTAACATATTATTTGTCCTCAATATTCGGGGAACACACACAGTGACTATAGAATGGACTACATATGCTACAGGATCATTTAGCAAATGAAAATTCTGTCATTAACTACTCACTCACATGTTGCTCCAAACCTGACCTTTGTTCATCTTTAGAACACAAATTAAGATATTTTTGATGAAATCTGAGAGCTTTCTGACCCTGTGTAGACAGCAAGGATCCTACCACGATCAAGGTACAGACACAGAAAGGATATCATTAAAATAGTCTCTGTAACATCAGTGGTTCAACCCTAATTTTATAAAGCTACGAGAATACTTTTTGTACGCAAAGAAAACAAAAATAACAACTTTAACGATTTCTTCACTTTGGAGACAGTCTGCCGCCATTATGGCAAGTACCAAGATGCTGCTGGAGTAGAAAACCCATGAACTGTGTTTTGTTTTCAAGCACAGGCAATGGCAACAGACTGTACCAGAAGAGAAGAAATCGCTAAATAAAGTAATTATTTTTGTTTTCTTTGAGTACAAAAAGTATTCTTGTGGCTTCATGAAATTATGGTTCAACCACTGATATCACATGGACCATTTTGTTGATGTTCTTGCTATGTTTCTTGTATAGTTTCTGGTAGTACTCTGGCTGTCTATGCAAGGACAGAAATCTCTCAGATTTAATAAAAAATATCCTAATTTGTGTTCCGAAGATAAATGAAGTTCCTACAGGTTTGGAATGACATAAGGGTGAGTAATTCATGATAGAATTTTCAATTTTGGATGGACTATCCCTTTAAGTTGAAGGAACATCATAACCCTGTCTGTATTTCCCACTTTTTTGACAGCAGCTCTCTTTAGAAATTTTGCAACTTTGAAGCTCAATCTGTTGTGGACAGTTCCTTTTGACCTCCTGAAATCACAGAACAATTTTTTTATTATCAATATTTGTTTACCATGAAAGAACAAAACGCCTTTAAACTTGTTTTCAGCCGATTACGTTTTAACTTAGCCTACTTCCTATAGCCCATAGACAAATTGCCAGCAAAAACTTTACAGATCTTTAAAAACTTACCTTATATAACGTTACACATGAAGATTGAATTAAAAGCCCAAAGTTTCTTAAAAACGAGCTCAATTTCTACAGTTAGCCTAACGTTACCTCGTCTGAAAACTGCTAAGAGTGCTAACGGACTTTATCGAAGACACTAAGAAAAGTGTCAGGAACAGTTATAGTTAATATTTGTATGATTTTAGGCACTAAAACTTACCTGAAAGAAGTGAAAACAGCAGCGAAAGACGGAGTTGTTTTTGTTGTGTTGCTGCTCCGTTTCCATGGCAACTCTGCTCCCCGCTCCAAAAAAAAAAAAAAAAAAAAAAACCATTAAAATACACAGTCACGCAGCATTTACATAAAATAAACATCTAGAATTAAAACTAACTAACGCGTATATGTTAATAATTGATGTGTGAAATTTCTGGTCATATAATTAAATCACATGATCAAATCACATGATCACAGAATAAAACGAATTTCGGCATCATTTTCAGTAATGGGTTAGGGTTGTTTGAAATGAGCTCTGATGAAGTTCAGGCATATTTTAATGGATTGCAAAGAATTTTTTATAGTATCACTTTGCCCTCGTTAGAGTCTTCAGAAACAGAAGTTTTATCAAATCGTCTTGTGGATCATAAAGACCTAATTTTGTCTTTTATTGAATGTCTATCTTCTAACCAGGCCTATAATAATTCTAATAGAGATGAGCTGATTTTGTTGTTAGAGCAACTTTCAGCAGAAATTGATTCCATACTACAGAATATTTTTGAAAATCACAGAGAAGTGAGTTCCCCATGGCCTGCATTTCATTTGAGTGTTGTCAGGTCTGGGGAGCTTGGAAGACCAAGGTGCGTATTATAATAATATCTTGTCAGTATAAGGAAAGGTGTTTGTTTGTTTGTTTATATATTCATTTATTTGTCTTGATAATGTAAATATCTGAACATTATTATGTATAAGATGGTATCAAAATACTGTATGTATATTTATAGTAAATCATTAATAGAATGTTTCCCTTTTAAATTAATTATTTTTAGCTGAGATTCTGCCATTATTGAGATAACAAAAATTTTGAAAATACAATTTTACATTGAATACACAGAAAGTGAATAAGTGAATAAACAAAGTAGGAGGTTTCACTGGATGTTTTGGAAACAATACAAGCCTCAATACAGGGCTTTACTGGAAACTGCACTGCATACTCTATACAAGCATTGGAGCCTCGGTTTCATATGTAACATTGCTGAAACATTGTTAATAGTTGGAAAATAGAAAGACATCAGACAAAACAGACAGACAGACAGATCAACACACAGGCAGAGAGAGAGAGAGAGAAGAGGGATGAAATGGCCCCCTAATCTGCATTACTTAATTTATAATCTTATTCTTATTTAATCTTATAGTTTTGCACTTATTTTTGTATTGTCTGTACAACCTTGATGTTGAAATGTTTTGGCTATACAAATTTTGTAACACTATATTTTGTTTCTAATTTGACCACTTTTCCTTCTGTTTGTAAGGTACAATGTACGGGAAGGTCAGATCGCAGCTCTTCAAGAGCTGGGTTTCAGCTGGACATCCATTGCTGCTCTATTGGGAATGAGCACACGGAGCCTGTATTATCACAGACAAAGATTGGGTCTACTTTCTGAACAGACATTTTGTAGTTTAAGTAATGAAGAAATAGATTCAATAATACTACAGGTGCTGTCCTCTACACCAAATGTAGGACAAACTTACATTCAAGGAAGCCTTCAGAGTAGAGGTATAAGAATCCAAAGAAGAAGAGTACGAGAGAGGCTCAGAATTATTGATCCAATTGGAAGAGCAATAAGGCGCAGACAAACAATTCATCGAAGAATTTACAAAATTTCTTCAGCAAACCAACTATGGTGGGTATATTTCACATATGCTGCTTTGCTAGTAGTCTACTACAGCTGACACTGGTGGTAATCAAACTACTATGCCAGTTGACCTAATTGTGTCAAATCAACTGTAAACAAAACAGAATATTATTCCTATAATGCACAAGGCTTCTTTTGTCAGATTAAAATCTGGTATTTTTAATAAACAATATTGAACCTATTACATTAATTTAATACCTATTTAAATCCATTAAACTACAACACCATTTCACCAAAAAGTATTAATCCAACTGTAAATTACTAAATTTGATATCTTTAGGTCAAACAGTGTTGTAGTTAATGGATTAAAATGGGTTCAGTATTGTTTATTAAAAATATTACTAATCTGAAAAATAATCATTGTGCATTATTGGGAAAAATATTCTGATTTTACAGTTGGTTTGATCAATTTGATAAACGTTATACGAATTTTACCACCACTGTTTTTGCATCTATTTTTTCCATAGGCACATTGACGGTAATCATAAATTGGCCAGTTGGAGATTCTATTACCATGGATGTGTGGATGGATTCAGTCAGTGCATTATATACTTACAGTGTTGCACCAACAACAATGCAGAGACTGTCTTCAGACTGTTTCAGGAGGGGGTGAACAGCTGATGCTGGACGTGAAAATACAGAGGTTTGTTGGAGCTTAACTGTATTTCTCCCTTGCTGGAAAACAGCATATCTGGCCAGGGGTTTGTGAAAAAAAAAAAAAGGGGGGGGGGGGTATATGACTGATATATGACCAGACAGATATATGATCAAAATGTTTCATAAACTGATTTTGAGCTCTCTATCAAAATTATACATTATATACAATATTTTTTCTTGAAGGTTGCAAGGTTCATGATCCAGGAAAGAGGCCCTGGAAGGGGAAGTTTTATCGTTGGTAGGAGTGTTCATAACCAACGCATTGAAATGATGTTTGATTAAACAAGGTTCAGGAGGAGCACGATCAGATAATCAACCCATTCGGCACAGGTGCAACCTGTTTAACCAATCATTCAATCAGCGCATCCTCTATATATTACCAGCCGTCTTACCTCCATCCAGCGACAGTTTCTTGGCATCCCTCCTCCACCCCTACTCCCCACTTCTAATCTGTTTCGATCCTACACTAGCAGGGGGAGTTCTCTGGGTCCGGCCTGTATTCCGGCCGGAACCCTTCCCCCGGACAGCACGCCAAAATATGCTTAATACTCACTCAAGCAGATTAGATGTAAGGGCGAACTCGTGAAAGACTTTGGGCTGAATTGAACAGAGCTCTGACTTATCACTACAAAGATCTGTTTCTGTTTTTGGAGCAACATTCACTACTTGATTCCACTTCTGCTGTAGATATCCATGCTTTGCATTACGTATATCTACCAAAAATAAACAAAGCAGTGAATGAGTTTGTCAATCAGTGGAATCACCATGCACTCAGAACACAGCGAAACTGGACACCACTTCAGCTGTGGACATCTGGTGTCTTGCAGCACACTGGATGTTCATGTTACAACCCACTGAATGACTATGAGGAAGAGACTATCGTGGAAGAGACTTTCTCCAATTCCAGTCCATATGATCACAGATCTTACAGTACACTAGTAACACTGACAGACGACCAGGAAACCTACTTAAGACAGAGGGTTGATCCAATGGAAGACGATGGCAACTATGGAATTGAGCAGTACATCTTGGTAAAATCAACCTTGCTAATGTTGTTAAATGCTGTTGGCTAAATGTGAAGTGAAAAGGAAATTATCCAGTTTCGTGACTTGGTACCTATCGGCTACCAAAAACGACAGTTTCAAATGCTGCTGAACATTTGCTTTAATGAACAATAATGTTTGTATTGACAATGCAATAAATGTAAATACATTTTTCAGCAGATTCAAAACTTGCAATCAGCCTTAATAACATAACTGGTAACAAGATGAATGCAAAAACTTGGAAATATGGGTCTTACAGACTGTCCAATTGGTAAACAGAAAATAAAACTTTTACTTTAACCTTATTCTGTGGTTAAAAAAAAAAAAAACACACAACACTAAAAACTTGGTGTTGTACTATTTAAAAGTCTTAAACATCTATGAGATGAAAAAAAATGCATGTCTCAATGTGTAAAACACAAAAACAAAATTATGGACGTGGTATCATCCTGAAATTCCAAATTGTTTTTAACCATTTTGGTGAGATTGTACACCAACTACTTGAAGTTGAAGAATATGTGGGGTCACAATGCAAAACAAGCAAAGGCTTCATTCAGGCAAAACCAAAAACATGGGAATTACTGATACCAAAACAGATTTTCTCGCAGAATGACTCGAAGGTTTTAGGGAATGTAGGGAGTCGTATTATATTGTCACAGGTGCTTGCCAATGGAAGGGTACAATCTTGGTTGTCCTCAAGAAAGGCAATGGATGGATCGGGGTTGAATCCAAGGGCTGGAACAAAATTTGTTCCAGTAGAGAACACCAGAATATCCTCTAGCGATAGACATCCCATTGACACTGTTAAGGTAATGCACAATATCTCAATAGTATATACTGTATATTGTTTAGTGTAGAACTTTGAGCATAAGAACAAGCTAAATATAATAGTATATTATACATGGAATACTTACACTGGCAGTCTTGTAAGAAATCCCTCCAGTAGCCTACTGTTCTGCATTCCACGATGTGCCGATTGCTGCCTGGTTCAGAGAGTGTAATTTTGAACAGTTCCTCCATAAATTCTGCAGTCAGGGGTTGGTCTCTCTTGACAAACAGTGGTGCCATTTGTTTGGGATGTTCTCTCAATGCATTCAGGATTCCAAGTGCTTTGAGCCCTTCTGCAAAGCTAAGTATAATTTTTTTTATTATTTAGATAAGATAAAAAACAAAAAAGCACAAAGGATTAATGTAGCACAAAAAAGCTAAATTACATAAAACAAAAATGTTTTAACAACAGTTGTAATAAAATGTGTAATATTAGTATAGTACCGTCACTGCAAGTCACGTATTCAGGCCACAAGACAATATGTTAAACAGACAATTTTCTGTTACTTTGTGTTAACCACTCAAAGACATTTCATCTGAAACAACTCCAAACTGAGTAAAACAAATAAAAAAATAAAGTAATAATAATAATACTTTTCACTACTTAATCAAATAAAATACATTAATTATATAAATATTTATGTCCCATTGTGTTACATGACAGACTTTGTCTAATCTTGTTACATTCTGAAAACCATCAACTGTCAAATTCTACACCTTCTGAACTGTTCTGGCCTGGAAAAGTTTCTCAAAGTTTACCTCAAACTTCTTACCTGTCGTAAGCTGCCCTAGTTCGCTGCAAAACATACCACTTTGCTAGCTCCTCAGCTACCTGCTTGCAATTTCTCAAGTTTATAGCCCTGCAACATCCAGCCATGGAGATAACACCTTGGGCCTTACCCACACTGTCTTGCAACTGGGCTTCGGAATCAGCATTCAGAATCTGATATAGGACAAAGAAAAAAAGGTTTATGTAAGGCTTGTTAGATCCAAAACAGATATTTCTTATAAAATTACATTTACAAGTTATGTTTTTAAAAAAAGTTGCACCAAGCATGCACTGAAAAAAATGATTATGGCCCCAATTAAATTAAGCATGATTCAATTTCGCTAGTTTAAATAATAAAAATTTAGTTTTTGATTTTAATTAATAAGTATTAATTGGTTTTAAGCGAATTACATGTGTTTTAAATCCAAGCCATGTGAATTAATTAAATTCAGTTAGAAAATATTAAGTAAACTTTCTGCGCATGCGCACAAATGCACATTCTCCCTGGCGCCAAAAGGAGTTTCCAGTCACGACTCAGTCAGGTTCACGGTGGGAACTTTTCATTCCGGACCCGGAGTTTTCATCATTCGGTCGATTTACACGGTGAGTAATATTTATGTGAGTAATAATGTAGTGTAGCACTGTTTATTACAGTAAATAGTTTGTTCGCTGTATAAATAATATCTGCAAAATGAGTCTTTGGGAGAAATTCCGCAGCGACCAACGGACGGTCACATATAACATACACAAATAACACAAATAATACTTTTTTATGTGACAGAATGTACTTTTAAGATATTTTTGTATGAAAATGTAGTTGTATAAGCCTAAAATACGCCGTTTATTTGAAAGGATAGCGTCTATTTAAATGCTTAAGCGCTTTCGGAGATGCTCAGGCCGGTAACGTTATTGGTGTTCCCGCCTAAGTTACGTTAACGTTACCACAGCCAGTCCTTCGGGAATCTGCCGGCTTCTAATGTGGTTAAACATGACATATAACATTAAATCCTTTTGGACGGGTCATCTTTAATGTCCTTAACTTGTTTGTTCAAGAGCAGTTTGTTTTGGCTGAAGGTATGGTAGTGCTTGCGTGATACTGAAAAAAAATTATTAACTTCTGTGGCAACTATTGCATTTAAAGCAATGATGGGCAGATCGTATCCTTAACTGCGTGTTTGTACTGTAGAATTGTTTCCACAGACTCAAACTTTATTTGTGGTGTTACGTTAGATGTGTTTCGTTCATACTGGACACCATCACAACTCCAAATAACTACGCCTTGTAATAGAAAGTTCCGGGAAATCAAAAATATGGACGTTATGAGGGGAATTTCCAGTTAGTTCCTATCAGCAAATCTCACAATATAACATTGGATTTCTGAATGTTTTTAGTGTTCACACTTGTAATCATGTGAACATGCCCCTTTTTGCTAGCTTTAATGGTGCAGCATGTAAACTGTTTTAAACTAGCAATAATAATTATTGTGTTTTTACTTTCATTTGAGGGACTCTTTGCATGTTCCTGTGACTAGGACCTTGATGCCAAAGGAAGTGTCCAGGTTCGCCACTGTCCTGAAGTTGTATTATTCCAGCAATATGCACAGTAAGTATTTTTAGTATTAAAGCATTTTACAATAAACAGTTGACTTTAATGAAATATATCATATAATGTAATATGTTATGTTCCACAGATCACTGCTGTTTTCCAGAAAGGAGGTCTTACTGGGAGGAAAATGGTCAACTATTTCGGCATTTTACAGGAGGTATGTATTCATTTATCTAGTGTCTTTTCCTTTCCCATATGTATTATTATTTAACACAGTGATGTCAAATACAGTGTCCAGACAAAAATGTCTCTGCTTGAATTTAAATTCTACTTAAATTTCAAATACTAAAAGGGTTATAGTTGCCCAAAAAATGAAAATTCTGTCGTTAATTACTCACCCTCATGTCTTTCCAAACCCAGAAGACCTTAGTTTATCTTCAGAACCAAAAAAAATAAAAAATTTTTTTTAATGAAATCTGAGAGGTTTCTGGACTTGCATAGGCAACAATATAACTGGCCCAAAAACGTACTAAGGACATAAGTGTAACCATTTATGTGACATCAGTGGTTCAACCATATCTTTACAGAGCTAAAGAATAATTTTAATGTGCAAAGAAAACAAAAATAACTTTATTCAACAATTCTTCTCCCTGCCTCCATTGTCAAGACTACAATGACATATGTGTGTGTTTTTCTTTGCTTATAAACATGGTTCAGCCCATGCATGTTCATGTCAGCAACACCAAACACTTGTGTCATGGTACTCTCATGAATGGCAGACGGTGGCGCGGAAGAGTCTGTATTTTTGTTTTCTTTGCGCACAAATATTCTCGTAGCTTCATGAAATTACTGTTGAACCACTGATGTCACATGGACTATTTAATTATTTAATTTTACGATTTAATTATATTTAATGTGTTTCTTGGCCTAAGAACATTTCAGTTGAGTTGCGTTGCTGTCTATGCAGGGTTAGAAAGCCCACAGATCTCATTAAAAATATCTGAATTTGTGTTCCATTTGCAGATTAGGAACAACATGTGGGAGATATACAAATAGATTTGTCAGTTTTCTTTCTCATCTGCTTCCTTTCACTTTAACTTAAAAAAAAAACAGCTGTTTATGACGACATACTGATTTGTTTTTGTGCATATTGGCTGGTAAATATCAGTTGATACCCAACCCTACTAATAACAGTTTCTTTTTATTTAAATATAGGACAGTCAAAGAGATGACTCCTTGAAAGACCCACAACACATCACCATGGGCATACCTGTAAAATCCATTACAAATTGCAGTTTGTTGCATGACATATGAACAGTTTTAGCACTATTGTTTATTCACAATTGAAAAAATACAATATACTGTTTAATCACTATATACTGTTGCCTGTTTCCACATATTTTTTATTAATTTTGCAATTCCAAGTCCGCACTCAACAATGTGGCCTCTTTCACCTGTGAATTTTTGTTAATTTTTATTTTGTGAATGTGCAACGTTAAGTAAGCACTTGTCTTCCAAACACTTGTTGTATATAATAAGAAACTGTTACTGAATTTACATTTGATGACATTAAAAATAAATTCAAAACATTAAACTTGTTGTGTGTATTTGCAAAGCCATTTAAGAACCTCTCCTTAAGAAAAGGATTTTTTTAAAGGTAAGTGATTAAAACAATTTTGAAATTTAGTCAACAAAATGTGATTATTTAAATGTAGCTAAAATAAATTGATTGCAACCACTTACCTTAAAAAATTTGAGTAAATTCAATGAATATTTTTTCTTCAGAAACAATTAAATAAATTAAGAGGAAGTAGCATATTTAAATTGGGCTGAAATTACTCATTTTTTTAATACTAAGTTAACTAAATAAAATTGTTTAAATCCAAATAAATGTGTTTGTTTAAATTTAGATCAAATCAATTGATTGCAACCACTTACCTTAAAAAAATTGAGTAAATTCAATGAATCATTTTTTTCAGTGTGCCTGAGGGGCAGGTCCAGGAAACGGAGGCAGAAATCATCGGTGTCTCCGAGGTCAATGACACGTGCCACTTCCTGACCAGCGACTCGGTGGTCTAAGTTCTTCCCCAGTACCTTTACTCTGGTAATGTGGATGACCTGATATCCAGGCTCCCCATGAGGCTCGCACTTAAACACATAAACCGCCGTATTTTACAAATTCCGTCAGTGAAGGAGTAAAATGTAAATAGTTACCTGCCTTGACACAAGTTTTTCTTCACTTTGTAATATTTGATGTTTTCTTTTCTTAAAGGTTGTATCAGCGATTTCTAGCCTAAAACATAAGTGTCAATTTCAGCTTACCTTTCTTCAGGATCCGCTCGCTGCCTGCCCCATAAATTGTCTGTGAAAAAACCGCGTCTCTCTGGTCAGCCTAGGGTCCGAGATATGCCAAAAAAACAATCGGCACTACCAACCTTTCCCCACAAAAACAAACAGTGTTCCAACCAATCAGCGTCAGGGGTTTGGTGTTGTGGACTTTCGCTCCGCCTCCCTCACATCCCTGCACCAGTAGGAAAGTCCACGACACCAAACCCCTGACGCTGATTGGTTGGAACACGGTTTGGTTGTCTGTGGTGTGTTGATAGCGCCGATTGTTTTTTTTGGCATATCTCGGACCCTAGGCTGACCAGAGAGACGCGGTTTTTTCACAGACAATTTATGGGGCAGGCAGCGAGCGGATTGTGAAGAAAGGTAAGCTGAAATCGACACTTTATGTTTTAGGCTAGAAATCGCTGATACAACCTTTAAAGTGTTCCATTTGTTTGTTCTTGTTTGGTTTGTATATGTTTTTTTTAAACAATGGTAACTGTTCGTCAGAACCCTGAAAGCTAATTCACTATTGGTTTCTTTGAGATTTTCCCATGTATAGCTGCAATGTTTTTTTTTTTTTTTTTTTTTTTCAGTTTATGAGTAAATTTGTTGAGGTTTTTGATATCATTGCACCAACCTATAGTGCAGAAGGGTAACATTGTTTTACTTACCCATGAAACTGTGAAGTACAGATGATGACAGAAAATCAGCAATGCAGCCAGATTTTCATCTTGGATCTGAGGTGGCAACGCGGTGGAAATATAAGAAGAAAATAGGGGTGTAAATATTAATTGATTCGTATTGATGCATCGAATATGCAGCCGACGATTTAATGCATCGATTCGCCCGCAAGAGTATCGATTTATGTGTTTATTTTGCCGCCTGTTTGTTCACCTGTCTATTTTTAGCATCCATTCCCACCTTTCTTTTACTTTCTATGGCTCTGACGTAAGCGTACTACCTACTCCTAAGCTGCGGGAGGCACTAACCTCATTATTGTCTTCTGCTTCACACGGGTTATGTTGTTCATGTTCACAAACCTCACATTCTTGTCTGACTTTCAAGAGCGATGGAACCGCCAGTGCGAGTTGTCAATGAAAGTAAAATGTTACACACTCCAGTCGGCATCAAGTCATGGGTGTGGAAGTATTTTGGCTTCAGAAAAACAGATGGAGCAGTGGTAAGAGATGTTGCCGTTTGCAAAAAGAAAGACTGTCAGTGTGAAAAAAAATCCTGCGGCAATACGTCGAATCTATCCGCACACCTGAAAAGGCACCATGGTATTCTGCTCTCCAAAGGCAAAGTGTATTAACTATGCCAACACTGAAACTGAGAAAATGCCTTTAAAGTTTCTCTGAAACAGTACAAAATTTAACCAGGAGACAAAATCGTTGTCACAAAGTCTATTTTAAGCCTTTTGACCAAATGTGTAGTTACTGCGGTTTGCCTTTGGAGGGCAGTATTGATGGCGAGTGTAAAGAAAGAACACAGGCATTCTATTCTATTCACATTCTCAATAAAAGGCAAATTATTTACTATTTTTGTTGATTTATTTGAAACTTAATAGATAGCATGTAAAAATATCTAGTAATTGAATCGTATAACAGGGAATTCTGAAGTATCGAAAATAATCGAATCATTGGCTTAAGAAATCGGTCTCGTATTGAATCGTCTTGAAGGCACCGATTTACACCCCTAGAAGAAAGAAAAGTTGAAACTGTGAAGATACACAAATAGGGGTGGTGGGCAATATAGCAAACATATGGCAATTGTGAATCATGAATTAATCATGATTGCTTGTCATGTTGGTTTTACTATTTTGCAATTTTGTCTGAGCAAACTAATTTCCCCATTTTAAAAACAAAGCCTTACAAGTTAACAAAATAATAATTAAAAAATCTGGTATGGTAGATGTGTTTAGCAGTAGTATTCAAGAAACTGAATGAATATAAAAATAAAACAATATATAAACTTCACTGTATAAATTGTACATAGGTTCTAGGTACATATTAAAGCAACTATATTAGCGTTCTTCAGTCAAGAGCAGTGAGTAATTTTTCTCTGTGTTTTGTTAACATTGAAGAAAAGCGGCAGCATGTTTGTAGAAGTATACTCCCTTTAAGAACTGCACATTTAATATACAGACTTGCATCCTCTCACTTTAAACATAACCAACTGTGTTTATATGTAAACCTTGTGTGTCTTAGACAGTACTGCTGCAATCAGGTGAGAACCAGTAATCAATCCAGTAATCAGGCGCTGTTTGACAGGCTTTTTAGGATTCGCGTGCTTCAGGTGTTGCAAGTGAAAACTCTGATAAAAGTCTGATAAAACAGTGCGCGAAATAAAGGCTTAACAAGAAAACCTTCAAAGCAAATAATGTACTTTTGTATTTGCGAATAAGTGCAGTTTCCCGTGAGTGTAAGTCTACCCGAGTTAACATCTGCTGTGAATGCATGTGGCCTTGCACAGTATTGAGATGCCAAAACTGCAACTGATTGAATGCGCGCTGTAGCAAGATGCTACGTTTCTTCAAAAGGTTAAACGCTTTATAACTTCTCAGAAATCCTTTCAGTACTCACCCAAAGAGAAGAGAGATGTCCTGCTGCATTGCAGAACCCCTGGTAACTCCAGCTGACCAGCTCCACTCTAGAAGCGCCAAACCACCAGGGCCACAGTATGGAAGTGAGGGGCGGAGCTTATTTAAATAGAGTTGTGCTAAGTATACACTTCATTCACTTAATTAAAAAAAGTATTATATTAACCATATTATTAGATTTTTTTCTAAAACTACATGATATATTAAAATTATTTTAAACAGCATAATATAACATTGTGTCATTTATAAATGATTCTGAATTATTAATCACTATTTCAAAATAAAAGTTCCAGGATTTTTCCTGAGTAGTAACATGCTAATCATGCTAGAATAATGCTAGCAACTTGCTTTTGAACTTTTAAAACTTTTTATACTTTTAAACTTCTTAAACTTTATAAAACTTTTTTAAACTATCTGGTCAGACTGTCTCAAGCCAACTTCAAAGTCTGTCTCAACTAACTTTTTTATCTAGTTAATACTTAACACATTTTCAAATGTATTAAAATAACATTGACCAAACAAAAAGGTGAATAAAAAAACCAAGATGCTGCCAAAATTTTGTTCACCCGCCCAAGGTATTTTTCTCTGGCCCTGCTTGATCAAAAGAAGCCCAGTTGGATGGAAACATGCCAAATCTGGCAACACTGTTCCTGGTTTTGTGTCGTCCACTTGATGTCAGTGTCAGACAGAAAATCGGAGAACTTCCAGACAAGCAGTAAATAAACTGCAGTAATACTATGTGCAGCACAATGCATTTTTTTCTTTAATGCCACTGGTTCAGTATAAAAAACAGGGTCAGGTGATGGAAACCTTTCAATCAATATGCTGTCTTGTTGGAGACATAATCGCTTATCAATTATACAAAATAAAAGACACCCAACCCTACAAAGCCAATGCTTGTGAACCAACATTTCAAGCTTCATTTTGCTTGAGAACAGTATATATATGTTGGTCCACTACCCAGACCAGCACTATACCAGTATAAACCAACCTGCATCAGCACTATACTAGCATCAACCAGTCTGGACCAGCACTATACCAGCTTAAACCAACCTGGACCAGCTTGGAATACAGATTGCTCTAGATAAAAATAATAGAGGTCATAATGCCAAAAGATCATTAAAATTAACGACCATGAGCACTTGTGGTGTGTTTTGACGTGTTGCTCAGTTTATCTAGAAATAAAACTAGTTCTGGTGCAGGATCACAATGCTCCCATCACTGAGAGTGAGTTGCTCTGGTGTGGTGGTATTTTACTGAACCGTACTGATGAAAAATGACTCATGTTGCTTACCATTGAAGATTCCATTATGAAATCAAATGTACCTACAGCAACAGAGATGGCTTGGGCATAAGACAAACATGACAGACAAATTGACAGGAAGAAAGAGCTCAGGTTAGAAAACAAAACACTCTCTAGTCATCTGTGAGGGTTTGGCTTCTGTTACATTTCCTTCTACTTTTCCCGTGTTCACACTTAATGGGACCCCAGTTATTACTCCACACCTCCATTATTTATTTCCTATTTGACTGCAACTTCAAATCATTGCTTACATACCATTTTCATTTTATCACAATTGCTCTGCTCTTTACTATTACATATTACCACCAATTCTTCATCTTCAAGAACTTTTTACACTTGATCTCATCTGCTTGTTTCAACTCTTTTATTCATGCAATTACCCCTCTGTAAATTGCACTACAGTTTTTAGTTCTCAATTTATTGATTCCCTTTCACTATCACCAGCACTGCCTACTAAGTCTTCTTCATTATTTCTTTTCCCTCTTTGGTAGTTTTCTCTAGACTTACTCTTTTTTTATGTTATTTGATCAGAAGATCTGAAAGATCCCATACATTTAACCTCCCCTTGACAAAATGGGGAGAGAAGTGGTCAAAAGAAACTGTGATACAGATACAGTCTACTTGTGATCCAATCAACCAAAACACATTTAAACCCAGGTGTAAACAAAGCCCAAATTCACTGCTCTGATATTCTGAAATTTATCAGAGGTGCTTCTGTGAACCTCAAGATTGTCTTGTTCCTGCAAGTCTTTCCACAGTGATGGTACAGTTAAGATTTCTCTCTGGTGTTATTACAAGACTCACATCACACTGATAACATAAACATACAGATCTCTCATGTGTGAAACCTCATGTGGCATTTAAGTGTTGCTTTATTTCTGAAACTCTTTCCGCAGTGACCACATTTAAATGGTTTCTCTCCAGAGTGAACTCTCATGTGTCTGTTAAGGGACCCTTTTTGGTTGAAACTTCTTCCACATTGCTGGCAGGTGAAAGGCTTCTCTCCAGTGTGAACTCTTTTGTGGACTTCAAAGTGTCGTTTATGATTAAACCTCTTTCCGCACTGAGGGCATGTGTAGGGCTGCTCTCCAGAGTGAATTCTCATGTGGTCTTTAAAGAGCTGTTTTTTAAGAAAACTCTTTCCACACTCAGAGCATGAGTAGGGATTCTCTCTATGAGTTCTCATATGAAATTCAAGGTTTTCATGTTGATCAAAACTCATTCCACACTGATCACACGTGTAAGACTCTCCAGTGTGAACACTCATGTGTCTGTTAAAGCTTTCTTTTAGAGTGAAACTTACTCCACACTGTTGGCAGGTGAAAAGGCTCTCTACAGTGTGAACTGTCATGTGGCAATCCAGGTTTTCTTTCCGTTTAAAACTTCTTCCACACTGTTGGCAGGAGTAGGGCTTCTCTCCAGTGTGAACTGTCATGTGACTGTTAAGGGATCCTTTTTGGTTAAAACTTCTTCCACACTGTTGGCAGGAGTAGGGTTTTTCTCCAGTGTGAACTGTCATGTGACTGTCAAGGTTTCCTTTCCGGTTAAAACCTCTTCCACACTGTTGGCAGGTGAAAGGCTTCTCACCAGTATGAACTCTCATGTGTCTGTTAAGGGATCCTTTTTGGTTAAAACTTCTTCCACATTGCTGGCAGGTGAAAGGCTTCTCTCCAGTGTGAACTCTTATGTGGTCTTCAAAGCGTACTTTATAATTAAACTTCTTTCCACACTGAGGGCATGTGTAGGGGTGCTTAGTGTGAATTCTCATATGGTCTTCAAAGTGTTGTTTTTGATGGAAACTCTGTCCACACTCAGGGCATGTGTAGGGATTCTGTCCAATGTGACTCCTAACATGTGTTTTAAGACTTGCTCTAAGACTGAAATGCTTTCCACACTGTTGACAGCCATACGGTTTCTCTCCTGTGTGAACTCTCATGTGTCTTTTAATACTTACTGTTTGTTTGAAACACTTTCCACACTGTTGACAGGTGAAATAACTTCTTCCAGTCTTTTGAGTCCTTTTCCTTTTCTTCTCAATCTGTGAACAACTAAAATATTTTTCTTCATTTATGAAATGACGATCTTTCTCTTCCATTTCATTTAGTATTTGACTCTCCTCTTTCAGTGCCCTCAGGTCTAAGGTGAAAAAAGACAAAAGTTAACCGCAGTTTAATAACCAAAATCAACAGACATCAAAACATTCAAACATTTAAAGTGTTTCAACTAATATACAACTTAGGGGTGGGCGGTACACCGGTATCATAGTCATCACCGGTGTGACATTGCGCCACGGCATGGATTTTCTAATACCGTCAATACCGTAATAAATCAATTATATGCCTTGAACGGCTGCATTTACATCAATAATAGCTAATTCTAAATAAGGCACTAAAGTTTAACTTGCCTGCGACTGTTTGTCAACTGCATGCGCACATACAGTCGGTGCTAGTGTTGTCACGGTACCAAAATTTAAGTATTCGGTACCAATACCATTGAAAATCCACGGTTCTCGGTACCAAAGCAAAACACAATAACATATTAATTGAGCAACACACAATTTTTTATTAATAAAAAAATAAAATGTACAAAAAACAGTGCCATTCTTTACACTAATGTAAAAATTTTGTTAGAAGTTTTTTCACAGGTTAAAAAGTATTTGTAAACATTTTAGTAATGAAATAACATCTAAATAAATTACAGGCATAAAAAATGTAAACAAGCTTCACCCAAAACTTTTTGTCATATTTCTGCTGCTGTTGCTGAAAAACATCTGCACTGTTGTCTGTTTTGTAGTTCGCTGGGGTCTTTCATGATCTTCCTTAATCTGCAACTGTAAAAAGAAATATAATATACTTAAGTAAAGCCATGGCCTAAGTCTGACCAGATGCAACATTAGATCATTGACACCAGCAAAATATGAATTTTCAGTAAAAAACTAACCTCAGCTGTTATAATAAATTAAGATAAGATTACATATATTTAGACAAGTGTCTATCACAGATGAAAACTGCAGTATTAAAAACACTTTACAATTTTCATTTGTTAGATAACATTGCCTAACAATAAACAGTAGTTAACATTACATGGCAATTATTCTTAGTGAGGTTAGGCTAATTTCAACATTTACTAATGCATAAAATCATATTAATCTGTTAAACATGAACAAACATGATCATGTCTTTTTGTATTAAATAACATTCACAAACATGAATTAATGTTTTAAAAATATGTTTCACTAACTTTAAGTTTATGTTAGATGATGCATGAATTTGATCTTATTTTAAAGTATTACCAAACTAAACAGGGGATAAAACGTGTTTAATTTGATTGTACTTTTATTCAATCCAAACTGCATTCATATTTATCCAGTCAAGAATAAACCTAAAACGTTTTTTGACAGACGAATATTAAGGACATAGACATTGTTAACTATACATACATTTGTACATACTCTAACACATATATTTTGGATACACATGTCATTTGTGTAAAAAATAGTAAATACATCATGTCCTTATTTTTTTTTTTTACTCTTAACAAAAGTTATAGGAGCGTTGGTTCAAATTCATTCTAAGGCCCAGCATAATTAGCTTTAGCCGCACTTATGCTAACGATTCACTACACAAACGGTGATGTTTATTTCAGTCTGACATTCAAATTAAAATATGCAATAATGCTCTAAATATGAAATTAAAATGAAACTTACCTTACTTGAACTCTTTCATTTGATCAAGGAGTCGATTTTTGAGGTGTTTTAAGTTTGATGTTTCCTCCTTTCGAGAGAACCTAGACGACATCTTTTGCAAATAGTTTTTTTGATGATCTATGATATTCGCCTTGTTCAGCCGCAAATCCAAACTATTTGGAGCAAGCCTGGCTCTTCTTTGTCAACAAGTGGAGTCAGAGCCAAGGCATCAGCAGCACCGCAGAATAGAGCGCAACTGTGCAGTGCGTGAGAGCGCACCTTTTGTATAGCGTATCAAGAACCGGGTTGACCGGATAGTCGGTACCACCGGTACTTAAGAAAACCTGGTACCGTAACGTTTTAATTTTTTTAGTACCGACTTGGTACCGAAGTACCGGGACTTTTGACAACACTAGTCGGTGCGTTCACACCAAACGCCAAGCGAATATGCGCATCGCGTCACTCCGCGGGATGTTTTCCCCATCACTCACGCGAATAACAACACGGCGCGATCGACCATGGCGGAGATAAATACGATCGCTGCTTTGTTCCTGTTGTTTAAGTTCTAAATGCACCGGAAAGCCAAACGCCGGCCTGTCTAGGTTCACAGCACAGTAATGTATCACAGACATATCTAACGATTCCTTCTATAAACAAAGTGTAGAGAGAGTGTAAAATAGAGCTTTGTGATATCGCAAACTAAGATGAGGGACAGCTTTTAATATTTTTATGAGAGTTTGTAAATGAAATATTAATTTAATCCAGCCGTTAAATAAACAAGAAGTTATTATTAAGTGATTTACATGGTCTGAGAATAACACTATGCCCGATTTTGCTCTGTTTCGTCGGCAAAATTTATTCTGGAACAAGTCACACCGCTGTGTTTAAATGAAGATGCGCAGTTCTCCAATCAAACACTGCGGTGTTTCGTTTATAAGTAAACGTGCGTTTTTAAACTAATCTAGTGAAATGATTCAATTTCCGATTCATAAAGAGAGTCACTTGAATGAACCATGTGTTCAAACGAATCAAATGAACAATACGATTCAGTAATTAATTTCAGTGTCTTGCTGCCACCTGCTGGCAGATCCTTTCATTTATTGAAATCTTAAATACTTGTGTATTCCAAATTTTATTTTTAAAACACTAATCTCAACATGAATTTATAGATTTGATTGCACTCATGGCACCTCTAAGCCTCATTTTCATGGCCGACACTATAAAAATTATGACAGAAATCTTGCTGATCATTATTACTTGCTGGACTATTACTAGCACTAGCTCATAGGGGTTTCAGTTCAATGAAGCAAATTGACTTGACTGGAGAAGCCACATCTCAGTGGATTCACTCCACCAACTCTTTTTAGTCAGCATTGAAGGGCCTGAGGTGGACCGTTTCAATGGCCAGAAGGTAGCTGAAAGGTGGCACTCTCAGACAGAAAGGGCTCTGAGAGTATCGCTCTAGAACAGAGACAATATTTGTGATCTTCTGATCAAGACCAGGAACATAATACCGTGATATTCTACCTTCACAGTTCAAAAGATGAAAAATACCGTGATATTAATATTAGGTCATATCGCCCACCCCTAATACAACTACATCCTATATCCACTAAGCAACTGTAAGAGGTGTTGAGTCTCACTGTACTGTTACCCTTTTAGCCAAAGCAACAGAGGGAGCTCACAATCAAGAAATCACAGTTATATGAGTTATATGAAATGTATGACAAATGCGGATGCAGAATATAAACAAAAGCACATGGGGGACACAAAGCTGAAAACAAATAAATACTTGATTTTAATAATATATTATTTAAGTTCTTTATCAAGCAGTCTTTAGCATTGTGTGTAATACAAATCTGCCTAAACCATAAATCCCATCGCAATCGTACGTTAATTCAGACGTTAATTTGCTGGTGTCTGAAATTTTTAAATTTCTGAAATGTTGATGGTAGTTGGTAGCTTGATATGAAAATGTGGGAAAGAAACAGCGGTGCTGACGTCTCGGATAAACTCCACTTTGGTTCCTTTAGCCCCACTTGGCCAAAGATATTTAAATGATAATTCATATGTGAGGTTGATGAATGATAGGCAAATGTGTTTGTTTCCTGCCCGATATACCATTATTAGGCCTACCTCAAGGAGCAGCTGTTAACAATCTGTTCATCATTGACATGGACCATTTTTACTGTGACTGACTAAACAACAAAGTTTTAGTCGACTAAGCCTCTTCTCGCAGACTAACATTCAGTAAACTATTAAGGGGGCAGCCCTAGTCGAGTGAAAGTGATGGCTGTCACCAGACCTTATTTTGCATACTTCATCACATCAGACTAAGCTAGACCACATGCAAAAATTTTATTTAACTATTTCATATGAAAAATGTTACTCAATCCTAGCAGTGCACCTTAACATTTACATATTAAATGAGACACAATTTTACAAATGCTGTTTTTAAATCAATGCTGAACTTTAAGAAAGAAATTAAGCTGAAATTATTTCAAAAAAGAAAGCTGCGGGAGGGCAAACGGAGCAGAAAAACACCCGCCAAAGACAAATGAATTGAGAAGATGCACAGGACAGTTCATTGGATAGACCAGCTTTGAGAATAAAAACCAACCTTTTTGTTCCTCAGTATCTTCATGTTTGACTCTGAATGTTTCTTCAATCTTCATGTCTTCACTCTCCTCTTTTATAAATGCCATCTTGATAATAGTGTCACGTGGATCTCAGTTGCTCCACCGGGAGTTTTTTTTTTCTGTTTGGAAACGCTCTGTTTAAGATGAGAGTTATTAACAGAAATATAAAAAAAGAAAAAAATTAAATCTCTGTGTGCATCTCAATCAGCTCTAGTTCAGTAGTCAGTGCACTAGTAAGGGAATCAGAGTAATAGTTAATGGACTTAAATGATTTGATTTAACCAACACTCAAACCTTTTAACTAACTATTCCGTTTTGATTAACATTTAATGATTAGTATATTACATTTAATCGATTACACACTTTAAAAATTGCTATTGTATTAAAAAGTTGTCATTACAACAACCAAACATTTGCAGTTGTTTGTCAAAGTTGTCATTACTCATGTTTGAGTTTGTTCTCGTTGTATTGACTCCGTTTTGAGCAGCAGGTCTCTCAGCGAGCGGCGATTCGAAACAGTGAATCAATTTGTGAATCAACTGACTCAATTGACTCGGAGTTTGTAATTCGTGTTTCTGATCTGAATCACTACAGAGAGAAAAATCAGGAGATAGGGCCGATTGCAGAACAGCAGAACCATACGTCACAGCAGTCACACGGCAGCAGCGCCACGGCAGCATGCTCAGACGGTAGTGGGCGGAGTCTCCATCTGAGATCGAAAGTGGGTGAAAATAATGATCAACTTATATTTTTCTATATATTTTTAAACAGTATAAACTGAGTACAAAGCTCAAACAAAAAACAAAACAAAACTTGAGCAATAGAATGTTTTTATTTAGTTAAACTATATTTTTTACCTAATCATTTCAGTATTAACCAATTTTTCATTGTACATAATACCATGTACTATACACTATACCCATCATAAACTGGATTTTCCCAAAAAATATTACAAAATCAAACAAAACATATAGCACAGAAGGCACACATTTAACAACAATAATAACCACACATTACTCACCTAACTAAATTAGTTTAAACCTAAAATAAATCAAAACTCTTTAAACATCCAATTAATCCAGAGGCATGATTTGTTCACACACTCATTAAGGAAATGTCCATATGATCCTTAAATTCAAAGTGAAGCATGAAGGGCTCTTTGGCCAGCAGACTCTCATCATTTGTTTCTGCCATTATAAAAGTTCATTATGTTGCTGCACATGAAATATAACGCGAATAACATTAAATAAATATTTTTTTATAAGGTTACACACTGATTATTTATAACTTAAACCCCATTTTTCTACCCATCCGTTGGTCGCGCATATACG
>NC_133364.1:54042931-54085074 GCF_049309525.1 Garra rufa
AAAGATACTGGATTTTAACAAACAAAACTAACTGCATTTAGATGAAGTTTTGTATTATAAAAGAAGACGGGGAGAGGGTGGGTTAGCCAAGGTGGTGTGCTGCAGAGAGGAGGCCAAACAGGTTTTCAGAGAATTCCACACCAGTCCAATCGGTGCCCACTGTGGTATTGTCAAAACAACAGATGCCATTAGTAATCGATTTTACTGGCCTTCCATGTCTGTGGATATTAGAAATTGGGTAAGTAGAAATTAACTTTCATGTACATACAGTATGCAATCTACTATTAGTAAATGTGACCCTCTGTTTAGGTTAAGCACTGTCCTGCCTGCCAGTCAAAGCAAGCTCAA
The DNA here is from genome assembly GCF_049309525.1 of Garra rufa. Lineage (NCBI taxonomy): Eukaryota > Metazoa > Chordata > Actinopteri > Cypriniformes > Cyprinidae > Garra > Garra rufa. Next base: position 54,043,280 of record NC_133364.1, read on the forward strand.
ATTAAGAAACAGGCTGATTATATACCTATTGAAGTAAGTTTCTGTAAATTAGATTATTTAATAATTTTTCACTCATAATAGCAACTACATTGAATATGTACCTCTTCTTCCTCAGGTTGTGAGCCGTGGGAAATTGTTGGAATAGATTTAGTGGGAAAGCTCACACAAACCAAGGATGGATACCAGTACATCTGTGTAATTGTTGATTATTTCACAAAGTGGTGTGAGGCTTTCCCACTAAAAACTAAAAGTGCAGAGGAGGTCACAGGCTGCATTATTAATCTGTTCTACAAATTTGGTGACCCCAAAAGGATCTTGACAGACCAAGGCAAAGAATTTGTGAACAAGGTAATGGTTAAACCTTATTTGCTTGTTTGTATTATTTTTATGAATTGGGAAAAATATATAATCATGTTGACTATCTATCTAAACAGATCAATATGGGTGTCTGTAAAGTACTGGGCATCAAAAGAAGTTTATGTGCTCCCTACCATCCACAGACCAATGGGTTGGTTGAACGACTTAATGGGACAATTCAGAGGTATGAAACTGACAAATTCTAATTAAAGAACAATAAAAATCATATATATATGACTCTTCTCTTATCTGAAGGTCACTGAGCAAGCTGGTGGGAAAGGAGCCACACAAGTGGGCAGATTATTTGGAGGCAACAATGTTTGGCCTCCGTACAAAAAAACAAATCACTACGCAGTACTCGCCATACTTTTTAATGTTTGGCCGCGAAGCAAGGTATCCATGTGAAGTACCTGAGAAATATGAGGTTAGTGTGTGTATATACATTTTTAAAATGCTACATTTTCTTCTGTAATACAAAAAATAATAATAATAATTTCTTTTGCAGATCAATGAGACAATTGAGGATACCATAGCAGAGGAGTTTGTTGCAGAGTGCATTAAAAGGCGAGACCGGATTTACCAAACTGTTCAAGACAATATTAGTAATGTCCAAAACAAAACAAAGAAGAGAAAATTGGAAGAGGGATTGTCTATTGACATCCTAGTTGGAGACCGGGTATTGCGGCAAAATATAAGAAGCAGGCAGAGAAAGGGAGGCAAACTTGACCCAGACTACATTGGCCCATACACTGTGATTAATGTGGAGGGCAAATCAGTTGACTTAAAGGATGACAAAGGACATTGTTTCCCCAAAATTAACAAAGACCATTTAGTCCACTTCACTGAAAATCCCCAAATACCTGTACCTGCCCAGCCTCCTGCCCAGCCTCCTGCCTGCGCTGCTCCCATCCAGCCTCCTCCCCATTCTGCTCCCACCCAGCCTCCTGCCTGCGCTGCTCCCATCCAGCCTCCTTCCCATTCTACTCCCATCCAGCCTCCTGCCTGTGCTGCTCCCATCCAGCCTCCTTCCTGTGCTGCTCCCATCCAGCCTCCTGCCTGTGCTGCTCCCACCCAGCCTCCTTCCCATTCTACTCCCATCCAGCCTCCTGCCTGTGCTGCTCCCATCCAGCCTCCTTCCCATTCTACTCCCATCCAGCCTCCTGCCTGTGCTGCTCCCACCCAGCCTCCTTCCCATTCTACTCCCATCCAGCCTCCTGCCTGTGCTGCTCCCACCCAGCCTCCTTCCCATTCTACTCCCATCCAGCCTCCTGCCTGTGCTGCTCCCACCCAGCCTCCTTCCCATTCTACTCCCATCCAGACTCCTGCCTGTGCTGCTCCCATCCAGCCTCCTTCCTGTGCTGCTCCCATCCAGCCTCCTTCCCATTCTACTCCCATCCAGCCTCCTGCCTGTGCTGGTCCCACCCAGCCTCCTTCCCATTCTACTCCCATCCAGCCTCCTGCCTGTGCTGCTCCCATCCAGCCTCCTTCCCATTCTACTCCCATCCAGCCTCCTGCCTGTGCTGCTCCCATCCAGCCTCCTTCCTGTGCTGCTCCCATCCAGCCTCCTGCCTGTGCTGCTCCCACCCAGCCTCCTTCCCATTCTACTCCCATCCAGCCTCCTGCCTGTGCTGCTCCCATCCAGCCTCCTTCCCATTCTACTCCCATCCAGCCTCCTGCCTGTGCTGCTCCCACCCAGCCTCCTTCCCATTCTACTCCCATCCAGCCTCCTGCCTGTGCTGCTCCCACCCAGCCTCCTTCCCATTCTACTCCCATCCAGCCTCCTGCCTGTGCTGCTCCCACCCAGCCTCCTTCCCATTCTACTCCCATCCAGCCTCCTGCCTGTGCTGCTCCCATCCAGCCTCCTTCCTGTGCTGCTCCCATCCAGCCTCCTTCCCATTCTACTCCCATCCAGCCTCCTGCCTGTGCTGGTCCCACCCAGCCTCCTTCCCATTCTACTCCCATCCAGCCTCCTGCCTGTGCTGCTCCCATCCAGCCTCCTGCCTGTGCTGCTCCCATCCAGCCACCTTCCCATTCTACTCCCATCCAGCCTCCTGCCCGTGCTGCTCCCATCCAGCCCCAGACAAACTGTTCACTCTGTATGTATGCTTCTGTCGATATACATGTACATCTTCATATAAATACAAATGAAATGTAACTGAGCATCTCTCTCCCTCTCTTACTCACATACAGTGCTAGAAGAAATATGGGCCAAGAAAAAAGGTGGCATATTATGCAGTAAAATTGGCCCATATAAAGTCTTCACATGGGATGTTGAACGCATCAGACCTGGAGAAATGCTTGAAAGTGAGGTAGATTATGTAACCATCAATAAATCTGCAAATATTGTGTGTAATTGCTCTTCTAAAATATTATGGTTTAATCATTTGTTTTCTAGATAAATTAATGTACACAACTGCTTTAACAGTAAATCAATGTGTTTTGTTTTAGGTTATCAATGCATATTTAACCTTGCTTTCTAAAAAGTACAAGGGCAGGGGCTGTGTACTTCACTCATTTCTGGCATCAAACCTCTGGAATGGCAGTGTCAGTTCAATTAAAAGGGTAAAAACAAAAATCCTTTATTAAAATGTATCTTTAATGCAATATTAGAACTAGTAAAATTGCCTTTTTTAGGCATTACAATATTCCATGCATCTTTATTGTAGCTGGATCCAGGGGAATATGATGTGATGATTGGTTCAATTAATGAGAACAACCACTGGACACTCATGGTCTGTTTCTTTCCATTCTCATCCTTCCATTAATTAAAGTGATTTTAAATTTAAAGCAAGATTAAACTATTTATTTTACAGGTGATATATCCGAAAGAATGGAAAATTTTGTACCTGAATTCCCTTGGTGAAACCAATCAAAAAATAGCTTGGTGTAAAAAGCTTGTAAGGTCATAACAAGCATATGGCATTCGTGTCCTCATTTATCAATTGTTTGTCTGAATTTTATTAACATTTGAAAAACTTCTGTAAAGCAAATTTATGGCTGCAAAAGGAATTGATGGGGAGTGGGAATGTGGCACTTTACCACACAGCTTCCAACAGGATGGCACTTCATGTGGGATTTTTGTGTGTAAAGTAGGTGTTTTTCTAAATGCACACTTACTAATTAAAAATGTTGAAAGTATTGAGGGTTTAATGAGTTCTTTTTGTAGTTTGCAGAAGCAGTTCTAACAGGTGGCAGTTTGGAACCACAGCTGCCAATGTTGAGATGCTTCGCAAAGAAATGGCCCTGTGTCTGCTACAAGAAAGTGGTGTGTGTGTGACAGACAGACATATATATATATATAATACACACACACATAATTTTTTGTTATGCATTTTGTTGATGCTTTCTTTCCATAGATGACCTTTCAGACTTATGCTTGGCATGTGGGGACAAATATCCAGCCACACAAGATACACAGGACTCTTGGGTCTGTCAATCAGCAATTATTCTTTGACTGTTGCTTTAGAACATGCTGTAATGTCATTTGTTTTGTTCAGATTCAGTGTGACTGCTGTAATGGGTGGTTTCACTGGGAATGTGTAAACCGACCTGATGTGAAAGATGTTTTTGTTTGTCCCGGATGCCAAGGCCCTGTTTAATTTTGAAAAAGTATTTCTACACACCATTTGATTAGTAAGTCATAACTTAAATCTAGATTTAAAACATCTCTTTAGCCAGACTTTACAGAATGCATTGTGTATCTGCACTTTATTAGTAATACATCAAATGCAAAAAAAACAAAAAACAAATCTATTTGCAGCCACAGCTAATTCTCTCTGCCTTTCTATTTTACCTCAGGATGCTCATATAATCCCCAGCTCCAGTGGAATGCCAACCTCTCACAGAGACAGTGGAGATGTGACACCAATACAGTGGAAACCTGTGACTGACAGATGCATAAATTCGGGATGTACTCCATGCATTTATTTATTTTTTCCCCCCAGTTTTGCTCTTTTTCTTCATGTAAAGCTGCTTTAAAACAACACAACATTGTAAAGTGCCATATAATTACATTTGAGGCATTCTGTGTAATGCATTGTATTTATGCATGAATAAAATTGTAAAAGTTCACTTTTCGTGTGTTTAAGTACTAGAGGCACAGCTTTTTATAGGCAGTATATTTAAAATAACTTTATTTTCTTTCAGGCTCTCTTCTCTTAAATGCTCCATAAACAACGTCCATCATTTGCAAATTACTTTTTTTATTTTTATTTTTTTTTATTATTGTTGCAAGGCTCTTGACCCAAAAATAAATAAATAAATAAAACAAGGAAAAAGGCAACACAAAACAACACCAGAGAACGTTAAACAATCTTTATTTGAACATGCATCTAACGACATTTGAGTTGAATTGCAATCAGTCAGTTATGAAAAGCAAAATACACAGCAACTACTGACACAGCTTTTAAATAATCGACAAAAAAAAGCAACAACAGAAATGTCTTCAATTCGTGCTGTGCTTGATGTTTGTTATCATCCACGTTAGCCACACCGCAAAAACATTGTCATATGTCCATGATAAAGCATTCCGATGAAAGCACATGCAAAACAAAACGAATTTCAGCCTTTTATGTGAATAACAAACAGCTGTACATCTAAACGGGACGTATGAACACTCGGATTTATTACCTTAACGAAATAATTTATCAAACAAGAGGTGAAGAACATACAACGCACCAAGGGCGAAATTGTCAATCACACATTGGGGGGGACAGCTGTGGGACTTTTTGTGTTGGCGCATGCACACATTTTTTAAATCAAAATAAAATAAAAGTCAGAGTCCAAATGTTTGTAATTGTATAACACAACAAGGAATTTTATTACATCTGATCGTCAAACCAACGTATACTCACCCTGTAAGGATTACAGCATCAGCATACAGGCTATTAAGTCACAAAGCTGAATTTAAAGGGATAGTTCACCCAAAAATGAAAATTCTGTCATCATTTACTCACCCTCAAGTTGTTTAAAACCTGTAAGAATTTCTTTCTTCTGCTGAACACAAAAGATGATATTTTGAAAAATGTCTGTAACCAAACAGTTGATGGACCCCATTGACTTCCATAGTAGGTCAATGGGGTCCATCAACTGCTTGGTTACAGACATTTTTCAAAATATCTTCTTTTGTGTTCAGCAGAAGAAAGAAATTACAGGTTTTAAACAACTTGAGGGTGAGTAAATGATGACAGAATTTTCATTTTTGGGTGAACTATCCCTTTAAATAATCATATGAAATGAACCAGTGCATACTTTGTAACATGCCACCCTTAACACTTTTATTAAAATGATCCAAACACATTCTTGCGGATGTCACTCATGGCTATTAAGCTTTTGCAGACTTGTTTTCTATCAATTCTGTCCAACCTATCTCTGTGCACATGGCACACAGCTACATGGTTCAACCTCTTTTGCGTCATATTGGTTCTCAGCCAGGTTTTTAGCCTTCTCAAAGCACTGAAGCTTCGTTCAGCCTGTGATGAAGAAGCAGGAACTACAAGCAAAAGTCTCAGGAGTGTCTCTACTTGTTTAAAAAGACTCCTGACCTCAGGCACCATGGTCTTTAGCAGGTCCACCACATCCCCACAGTTGCTGTACTGATAGGTGGACTTCAGCATCGACAACTGCACCTGCAAGACGAAATTAAAAATGAATCAATAAAAATAATTGTATGACTTTTTATACTAAACATAACTGTGGCCACATATTTACTGTCTGTACTATACAAATAATACATTCTTTGGACACTATGCATTTGCAACCTTACCTTTAGAGCTACTTGGTCCAACTCTGGGTAGCTCTTGATGATATCATCCATCTCTCCGCTGATGAGGACCTTCTCCAAACTTCTGAGTGTATGAATACCTGGCTCATCAAAGCGCTGTGTAAGCTGCTGAGCAGCTGTGTCAAGCATGTTGAAATAGTGGCTTCTGTAGAATGACTCTGCAGAGGGGTGAATGTGTGGCTCAGCTGGTCCAGATAATCGTTTTGGAGGGCAGCGGATATGGGGCATCTTGATGGGCACCAGGTCTAATGATGAGGCAATGTCTTGGGCTTGCACATACAATCCTTCGAAATGCTCTTCTGTTCTTCTGTTCTCCAAATGTCTTTTGACATGCTCCACAGCCAGCATCATACCAGAGATTGTCTGCCGTTTACTCTGAAGGGAGGTATTCAGGGTTTCTAGGGCTGACATGACATCTGCAGCCATCTTAAGCCCCAAGACTGTGTTTCCTTTGAGGAAAACCTCATGAAGTCCATTAGCCCTGGATGCAGTCTCCCTCACACTACAGTTCACCATCTCTTTAAGTGATGTGAGCACACTGTCGTACTGACTGAGCACAGACTGGATGGCTGGTGTGCGTACGGTCCATCTAGTGGGACATAATGGCTTCAGGGAGGTAGACCTTACACTATTAGATTTAGCTATTTCACTGAAAATTGATTTAAATTTTCCAGACTGGTTAGAAAAGCTTCCTAATTCATTGACCGCGTCGAGCGAGTTCCTGACAACCGATGAAGCTGAAATAGTCATTTGTGCTACAAGGTTTATGCAGTGTGGACCACAGTGGATATATGGAGCCAGAGGTTGCTCCCTTCTCAAGAGAGCCTGTACTCCCTGTACCTTCCCGGACATGTTGGCTGCACCATCGTATGTCTGCCCTCTCAACTGTGAGATGGGCAAGTTCAGTCGGAGCATGACGTCAGTGGCAACTTTAGCAATGCTCTCTCCAGTTGTGGAGTTAGTTTCATACAGCCCTACAAACTCTTCTCTAGGATCTAGATCCTCACCCACATACCTTATACATATGCTCTCTTGCTCTATCCCAGCGATATCTTGAGTTCCATCTGTAACCCTTGGCTATAGGATATTAAAATAAAATCCGACTACGCCACCTAGGTTATTACCCAGGAAAATATAAGGAAACTATTAATTAACACAAATGTTACAACGAAGTGAAGGACCCTAGATTGTAACCCTTGGCTATAGGATATTAAAATAAAATCCGACTACGCCACCTAGGTTATTACCCAGGAAAATATAAGGAAACTATTAATTAACACAAAAGTTACAACGAAGTGAAGGACCCTGCTGGTTCGTTTTGATTCAAGACAGAGACGTGACTTACAAAAAATACACATTTATTAATTCACACCATGGTTTACTCAATATTAAAAGGACAGTCTTAAAATGGTCTCATCACAATTACCAATTAAATACCCACAATCACAAAGAGACCGCAATAAATAACACCATCACATAGGGGACACTCCACACGGCAAATCAGTGTATAAAGATAATTAAAGCAAGTGAAAATCAAACCAATACAAATCAATACAAACTCCCCGTCCGTTCAGCGTCAATATTACAGCCCATCCGTTCACCTTTGAACATACACATGGACCAAAATACTTTCACGGGAAACAAGCTAAAAGAATCACATAAGTTCACAATGTCACGTACTGGTCAATTGGATATCTATAAACGTTAGATCAGAATCCAGATGGAGATGACAACGCCGTCAGCTGTGCACAGAAATAGTAACACTGTAACATTTAATAAAAATGCACACGATGAATAAACACAGCCAAGGACGCAGTAGGTGAGACAATTCAAAGAACAGCCACAAATACGGGATACGAAACAACAGCTAGCACCTTCAGACCGCACCTAAAATACAAATATAAGACAAATGAAAGATTTTAAAAACGAAATCTTTAAAACACACAAACAAACTCCTTACCTCCTAAGTGAATTTCATAGAATAGAGCAGACTTTGCGAACGGCGCTAGTCACTTCACGCACACACTCTCCTAATGATAAATGCATTCTTTAGACTATCACTTCAGACTAACAATACAAACGTTAAGACAAATAACTCACCAGGAGAAGACAAACAAATTAACTGGAAAAAACCAGTCTCCGACCACAGAGGCTTAACATCCACTCGAGAAGTCATACACAATACCCACACGGACACCTCTTAAAGGGCTGAATATCCACGCGCTCCAATAATGACCTGCACAGGTGTGCGCAATAAAAGTACGTGCCGATGCCAGTAGGTGTGTCTTGCCCTTAATGTGTTACCACTAGATTCCAAAAATAAAACCTGTTACACATCAATGATCAAAGAATATTGCACTACAGGCAAATGTTGTACTTCCTGTGCTATTTCTTTGATAATAGAGTTACTTATTATCTGAAGTATTTCGTTTTGGATCATTGGACTTGTAAAATTCTATTTCCCTGCAAGCCAGGAGGCCAGCTTGGGATCATCCTCTGCCTTGTACTGAAGTAGCTGTTTAAAGTTTCCTTCATTCTGCTCATGACCTCTGAAAGCATTGCCCTGCCTTGCCAAATACTGTATGCCACCAACTATCTTCAAAAGGTTTTCCCTGGCTTGTTCTTGTTGTTTCTTTTGTGCACAAGATAATGTTGCAGTGATCGGTTGGGCTTCATGTTTGTACGTGGTCACTGCATGTTTATGGCTCTGGCTTTTCCCATGATTTTCAAATTTTTCAACAGCCTTCCTCCAATTCTTGAATCCAACATTAATAAATGCAGAGTCAGCCTTTGTAGTAATTTTTGGCTTCTTGCCTCTGAATGCCCTACAGCAATAAAAGCACAGAACTGCCTTGCGCATTGGGCAGTAATGTAGCCAGGGATTTTCACGGAACCACCTCTCCTGGAAAGACAGAGTTTTGTCAGCAAGAACTTGTGTTGGGATGGTCTTGACATTTGGCTGGTTCGGGGTATGTCCTAGCTCCTCTGCTGATGCCTGTTCATCTAGCCTGTTCTCATCTACTCTTGTCTGGACATCTGTCTCATTTGGGGTATTTCCAAGCTCTTCTGTTGCTACCTGTTCTTCCTGCCTGCTGTCACCTACACTGAAGTCACTCTGCACTACCTGTAATTCAAAATGAGTAACATCAAAACTTTCTGATGTCTTATAATAATCTGGTATTTTTACATTTTGCGCATTTTACATTCAGATTATCTGAATGATGCAAACATATACAGTACCTGCCAAAAGTTTGGACACACCTTCTCATTCAATGCGTTTTCTTTATTTTCATGACTATTTACATCGTAGATTCTCACTGTGGGTATCAAAACCATGAATGAACACATATGGAATTATGTACTTAACAAAACAGTGTGAAACAACCCACAGTCACCGGACCTGAAACCAATCAAGTTGGTTTGGGGTGAGCTGGACCGCGGAGTGAAGGCAAAAGGGCCAACAAGTGCTAAGCATCTCTAGGAACTCCTTCAAGACTGTTGGAAAACCATTTCAGGTGACAACCTCTTGAAGCTCATCAAGAGAATGCCAAAAGTGTGCAAAGCAGTAATCAGAGCAAAGGGTGGCTACTTTGAAGAAACTATATAAGACATGTTTTCAGTTATTTCACACTTTTTTGTCAAGTAGTACATAATTCCACGTGTTCATTCCTAGTATTGATGCCTTCAGTGAGAATCTACAATGTAAATAGTCATGACAATACAGGAAACGCATTGAATGAGAAGGTGTCCAAACTTTTGGACTGTATTGTACTATTAGACAGTAGGCTACACAATAGATCACCTAACATTGACAACCATAAAAAGTTGCACTAAACAGGTCCAAAGTGCTATTTTGTAACATAAACCGGGTGGTTTGAATCCTGAGTGCTATTTGGCTGATTTATACCCGTGGTATAAGAGACTGTATACCACAGGTATGATATGTTATCTATTTTTAATGCACTATGTGTTATGGAAACTATTGTTTTGGTTTATTACAGCAATGAGGTGTCTCAAGGTTTCATGATATATGGCTATTATAACAGAGCTAAATGCTGTATCCAGACACTCCATGATGCATCATGCTAAGAATAGCTCTTAGCCATGTTATATTTGGCCATTTACTACAACTCCTTGTGAATTTTTGCTTAAGTATCTATAGTATACCATTTGTCACTCACCTCAGCGTCCACCCTACTCTCACTCACATCTGTCTGATTCTCTGCCTCTTGCTGAAACTCGCTCTGCTGGATGAGTCAAATAATACAGTAAGACAAACATATTTTGGTAAGAGCCCCAGGGGTTAACTGTCCCCCCCCCTCTTAATTTCACATTTATTTCCCACAACATGTCACCAATTTTATCCCACAACACTTTCCCTGGCTGGCACTGATCATGCACAATTAAAATTGTCCTTTGTCTAATTACAATTTATGTAGATATTCCCACCAAATTATTTTGTGATAAATTTATGTAATTGTTTCATATTTTTAAAACATTTCAATAAGTAGATTTATATCTTTGTTTTGAACACACAATTACGACAGCCTTAAATAATCCACTGGTCTAGAGATTATCCCAATACTTAAAAAAAAAAATCACATTTTCTAAAAATCTAAACATCTTTTTACCTTCATAATTCTCATAAGAATGGCATGATCCACATATTCTTTTTCCTCTAAACTTTGCTTTTTTGTTTCAGTAATTAAACATTGTTCTTAGGGGCGGCTTGTTACCACATCTTACCCTATAACGTTACATTCACTCAAAATGAATGTCAGTTAACCCTTGTGTGGTGTTCATATTTTTGTTATTCATCCAGTGTTCGTGGGTCTGGTGGACCCGCTGCATTTTGGGGTTTTTAATTCAACATAATCAAACAATTTATGTTAAAATACTCAACAGATATTTAGACTACTTCATCCCAATTACAAGCAATATAAACAGCATTTATGGTTAATATTTCCTCTTTAGCTTTGTTAGATCACATTTAAGAATTGTAACCTTCTAACCCTGCGGGAACACTTTTGCACTCACACTTGCACACAATCTCTCTCTCACATGCATGCACACACACACACACACACAGATATGTGGTTCATACAGGGACTCTCCATAGGCGTTATAGTTTTACAAATGTACAAACTGTATAATCTATCCCCTACACTTACCCTTCCCCTAAACCTACCAATCACAGAAAACTTTTGGCCTTTTTTGAAGTTCAAAAAACACCATTTAGTATGTTTTTTTAAGCCGTTTGGTTTATGAGCAGGGGCGGATCTAGAAAATTATTCATGAGGTGGCAAGGGGGTGGCATGAAAATTATGAGGGGTGGCAACACTGACCTTGCATGTTTTTTTGTGGATTCAAGGAACGCTATTTTTATTTGGTGTATACACCAGGGTGCACTTTTTTACATTGTCCTATAAAAATTAAATAAAGCTGATGTGTGATTGACTTGAACCTGATATCTGGATTGGAGAGTTAGATTTAATTAGATGGTATGGTATATTTAACTTCTCTTTACTGAGTTATATGCAAACCTGTAGCAAGTCTATGCCAAGTTTAATTTACAAAGCATGACAAACAATGCAGACTGCATATGGATACAAAGTCTCAGTGGATCAAGTTTCCTTAAGTAAAAAACACATAATAAAAGAAACCACATTTAAATCACCAACAAATATCTTCAAAATGAATAAAATAAATCACAGTATTCAGTGCAACAAGAGCAACAAAATGACCTTTTAAAGTATTCAAATATCTTGGAGGAGACATGAAAACAAATTCAATAATTTTAGTGCAAGTAAAGCAACAAAATTCCCTTTGAGTCCAAGTATCTCTTCTTTTTTTAACAAACCAACAAATTAGCATGGACCGAAAACTAAATAACAAGGTTATGACCAACAGTTTATTTAACCATTCACAAGTCAAATTCAAGCACTTTCAAGGTGCATTTTCAAGATTTTCCAGCACTGTGTTAAAACAGATGTTATTGTGCTTTTAAAAAACAACTGTCTGGATTGCATATAACATTAACATTAATAGCCAACATACAGTATAGAAATTAATTTAAAATATTTAATTAATATAATTTACAGAGTATCTCCAGTATTTTTATTTTTGTATTTGTTAAGACCTGCACAAATAAAAGTAATACTGAATGAGTGGGGTAGGGCAATGTCTATGGTAACATATTAATGACTGGTATAAAATGACTGTAAAAAAAAAATGATACTAAACTAAATTTCTAAAACTTGTAGTTCAAAAACAAGTTTTTCACAAATACATTTCACATTTTAGCCTAAAAGTACTAAAAGGTAGTCAAAAAGAAGCTATAAAATTAATTATAACATTAATTTATCTAGCCCAAATAAAAAAGACAATATTTTTAAATATAGAAAATCAGATAGAAGTCTAAATGGCAATCAAAAATATTTTTAATACACAAACAAACAAATATGAAGGAATTATATATATATTTTTCACTATTTACAGTGCATCTGCAGAATTTTTAAATATCAATTTAGGGCAATGTATGACCCTTTTTAAGAGCTGCACATGTAAAATGAACACAGTATGAGTGGGGTTGGACAATGTAACATACTGTATTAAGCCATAAAATGACATGACTTATAATTCAGATTTTCACAAAAACAAAACGTCTTATACAATGGCATTTCAGCCTTTATACCATTAAAAGGGATAAATCAAGTAGATAATTGATTATATTTACTTAAATATTACTATCTTAATTGTTTCGATTTTTAGAAAGCACATTAATTTGTTTCACATTTACAACTCTATGTGTTTGTTGCATAAAAACGTGGGTCAATAATCTGACTATAAACATCTGAAAATGTGCAAATTGACATCACTGCCGCGTTTTGACTTTTTTGAAACGTGCAGCGCGCATATTTATTGAATGACATCATTGCCTTTTGAAGTTTTATCCAGCCCTATCGCGATTCTCGTCTTTCCGTCCCCAACTGAGACCTCTTGAAATTATATTTAAGCATTTTCTTATTCTATTTAACGTATTTAAAAGTTTTTATGGCCTTAAATTTGATACAACTAAATTGAGGAGTTTAGAACCCGCAGGAGCCCTCTACTTTACGATAGTCCGTCGGGGAGGCTGGTGAAACATTTTGGTAGCCCGACAGGAAAACACAATAGCCCCGGGACATCGGGCTGGCGATTTTGCGAGCCCCCGCTACTAATTTTAAAAATAATTCGTATTTGTCGTTTTCAAGCCATCGCGGTCTGATGCGACAACCTCCCGGCATGTTTTCGCTTGATCGCTTGGCTTCTGACTAGCTCTTCCAGCTGTCCGTCCTTGGTTTCCAGGGCGACGCTGATAGATGATTGGGACTCACGCTATTTTTATCTCATCAAAATACAGAGTTGCTGCTGTAAATCGGTCGAGGAAACTCTTTTATTTTTAGAACACTAGGACAGTGCTGGGGTGGCAAATGGGGTGGCAAGGCTTTTTCTTTGGGTGGCAATTGCCACCCCGTGCCACCCCGGTAGATCCGCCCCTGTTTATGAGGACACAGATGTCCTCATAAACCATGTTTACGTTGTAATACCCAAGTCATTATACACATTTGTGTCCTCATAAACCATATACTATACAAGAACACACACACACACACACACACACACACACACACACACACACACACACACACTGGTTTACATGTTTTATGGGGACATTCCATAGGCGTAATGGTTTTTATACTGTACAAACCGTATTTTCTATCGCCCTACACCTACCCTACACCTAAACCTAGCCCTCACAGGAGATTGTGCACACTTTTACTTCCTCAAAAAAACTCATTGTGCATGATTTATAAGCCTGTTTCCTCATGGGGACCTGAGAAATGTCCCCACAAGGACAAAATTTACTGGTATTCCTATCCTTGTGGGGACATTTGGTCCCCACAACGTGATGAATACCTGGTACACACACACGCACACACACACACACACACACACACACACACACACACACACACATAACAGCAAGGCCTGACAGGAGGAGGACAGAGTAAAGGTCCTACGGACCCGAACACCGTACAAGGGTTAAGAGCTATTAATGTCATGCTGTCCGGTACCTTAGAACATTAAATTAACTACTTCTCACTCTGTTAAAAATGCCTACAATCTCCAGAAACTTACTTTCGTTTTCTTTCCAAAGAAATTACGGATGTCAGCTGCTGCAGTCTTTCTCTTGTTCATTTTTGGCCACTACTGTGAAATATAACAGCAACGCAATTTCAAGGGATGAAAATGGTGAAGTAAGAAAGAACAAATGGCAGGACTCTAAAATAACTTGCTAGATAATAACCCAATTCGGAGAACAGGACCGTGGCTCAAAACGCTAACGTTAGCTGTAAAAACTGGGTTTGGTAAAGTACATTTGACAAGCCTGTCACTGACCGCTATCCCAGTTTGCTTTAAATCCAGGCTACATGCTAGCGTGTATATACAGTACCTTAGTCTTGTCAATAGCCCCATTCATACAAGCTGTATAATATTACAGTCGAAATTTACCAATTCTACAATTCGAAATTCTAGTGAAATTCACCTGGTCGTTCTCTAAGGGATTATGTCAGCCAAAAACAGGATATTTACCATTCATAGATATGTGCCAAATGTCTGTCAGATTTCGCGCTCTTCTGTTTGTTTCACTCACTGACGGTGCACGAGCTACTAAAGGTATAGGGGAAAACATGACATGGATTAGGTTTTGTTAATGTATAGTGTAAGGCCAGTCGAATGGATTTGGGAAATGGACCGGCCGGGATTTTATATTTTCGGAGCTGGAAAGAAAGACGTATTTGCAATCACATCGCTATTGCCCGCATAATCATACAGTATGATCAAATATTGGGGGGGACAAATTGTCCTTCTTTGAATATTGGGGGGGACGTGTCCCCCTGTCCCCCCATAGAATTACGCCTATGCAACGCACTCCATTCCATTCGATTGTTTGTAGTTCACAAAGCCACGCCCACCACGGAACAGGCTTTGAATATTCATGATAACACCGCCCATTGGAACAGTTTTTCACGGGAACTGAATATTACACATCAGCGGCTTTCACGTGGATTATTTTACATCTGATTGTTTAATTCATATTTTGAGCGAGCTTTGGTTGTGGAATGAAGATTGAGAACAAACAAATGCGAATATGGACTTTTACCAGCAGCTAAAGATCATGCAAACTGCAAAAGGTAAGTACCTTTTACTATTATATAAAGCTCTATAGACTGTTAGGCTAGTTACATTAAGAGACAGTTTACTGAAGTGATATACTAATCGCGATTACATATCTTAGTATTCTACCAGTGTGTGCTACTGTGTTTTGTTCGTATAAGCTAATACTGTTAGCTGCGGCTTGGCGGTAACGTTATATTTATGTCTTGCCGAATATATGTAGTGAAAGAAATCTGCACCTCACTTGAATAGTCAAATACAGACAGTTTACTTAAGATGTAATTGACCTAAATACAGTCGCTAATGTTATGATTCAAGATTAACAAACAGGTTAGGTGTCAGTTACTGGATCTGTGCGGTTTCTTCTTAAAGTTACAGCAGTATAATTAAGCCTAACGTTACCAGTCGGTCTTAATTATAATCAAACAACAAAATACTAAAGAGAAAATCATTAAATGTACTTAACTTGCCTTTGTATTAGTCCTATTGTTAGTATCGTTAATTTGCTACTTTGATCGTATGTTGAATGAAATACAATATTATAAATAACTATAATGTTATATATTACTATTGTGAAATGATATGGTCATATCGTGCACCCATGCTAGTTTTAAGATCAAACTCACAAAATGTGACAGAACTTCAAAATGAGTATGTGACGTAGTGATTCTAGATAGGCCTGTAACCCCAATCACACTTCACAGAACAATACAAATACAAAATAAGCTCACTTTTACAATTGAAAAATTTCTTTTTTAATTTAACTCAAAAATGGGGACTCGTTTCTTTTTTTCCTATATCTTGCTTATTCAAAGCATATCAAAGTGCAAAACCAATTACAAGAACAAAAAAATTATCTTATGACATAATCATCATATGAGCAATCATTAAATCACAATCAGCTTTCAGAACAGAAGAATTTACGAGTCTTCAAATATAAATGACTAGAGATCAAAACAACGTTGGTCAATATTCAGACACAATGCTTGTGAAGGTATCAAGTCCTTTTCAATTCAAAGTCCATAATGGAAGCAAACCAAACATAATGCATTTGAAAGTTTGTCCTTAAGCAAAGCGTTCAAGAGAAGGATGTTTGATGTTTGTGGGCTTGTGTAGATGTGTATGAATGTGCTGTGTGTAGTATGGGATAAAAGTCCGCTAAACCCATCTTTTCCAAGAGTCAGTGGTGATTTAAGGCTTCATTTAGGAGCGAGGATAAACTGTTCAAGGCCTACCTGAAGTCCAACGTGCAATCAGAATATCTGCGGCCTGTCCGAGACTAGACGAAACTCACTCACGGTCACAGCATTTCAACCCCATGTAGTTCAAACACAGCTGATAAACGAATGGCATCGGAACACTCGTACACTCATACACTCGTCCACTGTGTAGCAAACAAAGCTTTTAAAACACAGTAATATCAAGTCTTGTCTAAATTCTGGCACATTTTAAACGTCTAAAGACTCCAGGCAGTTCAAACTGTTTCAACTTTGGCTCTTGGTGTAGTGGAAAGAAGCCTTCAACCACATGCACACACACACCTGCATCTAAATTAACCTGATTCCATTTCCTTCTGGTTGCTGACTCCTCCTACTTGTTGCAGTGCATTATGGGTTCTGTAGTTTTTTTCCGTCACAAGTAACCTGAGAACACTGTTATGTGAACTCATCTGACAGAGAGAGGACCTGAGTGAAAGCATGATCATTGGACTCCATGGAGAAGATTTTGGATCAGCTGCGCAGATTTGGTTTGGAGCTGGTAAGTACATTTTCGCAAGCCCTTGTCTGTCAGTAAGTATAGATAATGTGTCACAGTGCTTCAAAATACAGCTATTAATCTAGATGTTACAGTTATTTATCCTTTTCAGCACTCATTTTCTATACTTTATTGTTAAACTAACAACCTCAGTTTTGAAACAACTGACCTAAGTACGACAGGAACGTTAACTTGTGCTTGTGAGAGAGAGCCATTATTCACGATGATTGGTTGAGAAGACGTAAGATTGGATGAAAGGCATGCGTAACGCACGTTCACGTCTCCTCACAATCATGAAGGTAGACGTAGTATCCACGGGACTCACTAAATTCCAGGGGTTTCATTACCACGACGTAAAATGGGCGTCCCTGTGGGCGTTGGGAAAACGCCCCTTTCAAAAAAAAAATTATTAAAAGTAAGTCAGTTTTTTTGCGCGGGCATTTCAAAACCTAGGAGGATCAGCACTGATGGATAATGAAGGACAACACAGTCATACAGGTTATTTTTATGTTTTAAAATTTTACATTTAAACGATTTTTGAAAACAAATAAACAGCCGTTATAGAAATATAAAACGTGTAGCGTCTATTTACGAAAATAAATCATGGTTTACAACGGTATCGTGGACAGGTATTTCAAGACACTGTATACTAAATATGAAGTGCACGAAACCCCTGCGATTGTGGGCAGGTATTTCAAAATACTGTATATGAATATAAATATAAATATGAAGTGCAGGAAACCCCTGCGATTGTGGACAGGTATTTCAAGACACTGTATATAAATATGAAGTGCACGAAACCCCTGTGAATGTGAAAAGGTATTTCAAGACACTGTATACTAAATATGAAGTGCACGAAACCCCTGCGATTGTGGACAGGTATTTCAAAATACTGTATATGAATATAATTATGAAGTGCACGAAACCCCTGCGATTGTGGACAGGTATTTCAAGACACTGTATATAAATATGAAGTGCACGAAACCCCTGTGAATGTGAAAAGGTATTTCAAGACACTGTATACTAAATATGAAGTGCACGAAACCCCTGCGATTGTGGACAGGTATTTCAAAATACTGTATATGAATATAATTATGAAGTGCACGAAACCCCTGCGATTGTGGCCAGGTATCTCAAGACACATGTATATTAATTATGAAGTGCACGAAACCCCTGCGATCGTGGACAGGTATTTCAAGACACTGTATATAAATATGAAGTGCACGAAACCCCTGTGAATGTGGAAAGGTATTTCAAGACACTGTATATAAATATAAATATGAAGTGCACGAAACCCCTGTGAATGTGAAAAGGTATTTCAAGACACTGTATATAAATATAAATATGAAGTGCAC
Organism: Garra rufa; assembly: GCF_049309525.1. Lineage (NCBI taxonomy): Eukaryota > Metazoa > Chordata > Actinopteri > Cypriniformes > Cyprinidae > Garra > Garra rufa. The sequence goes on from NC_133364.1 coordinate 54,061,751, forward strand.
GAAACCCCTGTGAATGTGGAAAGGTATTTCAAGACACTGTATATAAATATGAAGTGCACGAAACCCCTGTGAATGTGAAAAGGTATTTCAAAATACTGTATATGAATATAATTATGAAGTGCACGAAACCCCTGCGATTGTGGCCAGGTATCTCAATACACATGTATATTAATTATGAAGTGCACGAAACCCCTGCGATCGTGGACAGGTATTTCAAGACACTGTATATAAATATGAAGTGCACGAAACCCCTGTGAATGTGGAAAGGTATTTCAAGACACTGTATATAAATATAATTATGAAGTGCACAAAACCCCTGCAATCGTGGACAGGTATCTCAAGACACTGTATATTAAATATGAAGGGCACGAAACCCCTGCGATCGTGGCCAGGTATTTCAAAATACTGTATATGAATATAAATATGAAGTGCACGAAACCCCTGGGTTCGTGGACAGGTATCTCAAGACACTGTATCTAAATATGAAGGGCACGAAACCCCTGTGAATGTGGAAAGGTATTTCAAGACACTGTATATAAATATAATTATGAAGTGCACTAAACCCCTGCGATCGTGGACAGGTATTTCAAGACACTGTATATAAATATGAAGTGCACGAAACCCCTGTGAATGTGAAAAGGTATTTCAAGACACTGTATGCTAAATATGAAGTGCACTAAACCCCTGCGTTCGTGGACAGGTATTTCAAGACACTGTATATAAATATGAAGTGCACTAAACCCCTGCGTTCGTGGACAGGTATTTCAAGACACTGTATATAAATATAATTATGAAGGGCACGAAACCCCTGCGATCGTGGCCAGGTATTTCAAAATACTGTATATGAATATAAATATGAAGTGCACTAAACCCCTGCGATCGTGGCCAGGTATTTCAAGACACTGTATAAATATAATTATGAAGGGCACGAAACCCCTGCGATCGTGGCCAGGTATTTCAAAATACTGTATATGAATATAAATATGAAGTGCACGAAACCCCTGGGTTCGTGGACAGGTATCTCAAGACACTGTATATTAAATATGAAGGGCACAAAACCCCTGCGATGGTGGCCAGGTATTTCAAGACACTGTATATGAATATAAATATAAATATGAAGTGCACGAAACCCCTGCGATCGTGGACAGGTATTTCAAAATACTGTATATGAATATAAATATAAATATGAAGTGCACGAAACCCCTGCGATCGTGGACAGGTATTTTAAAATAATGTATATGAATGTAAATATAAATATGAAGTGCACGAAACCCCTGTGAATGTGGAAAGGTATTTCAAGACACTGTATATGAATATAAATATGAAGTGCACGAAACCCCTGCGATTGTGGACAGGTATTTTAAAATAATGTATATGAATATAAATATAAATATGAAGTGCACGAAACCCCTGTGAATGTGGAAAGGTATTTCAAGACACTGTATATGAATATAAATATGAAGTGCACGAAACCCCTGTGAATGTGGAAAGATGTTTATGAATATAATTATGAAGTGCACGAACCCCTGTGAATGTGGAAAGTACACTGTATATGTATATAATTATGAAGTGCACGAAACCCCTGCGAACGTGGATCGGTATTTCATGATACTGTATATGAATATGAAGTGCACGAAACCCCTGCAATAGTGGAGGTATCTGAAGCAAATGGCTTTTCCCTAACTGCGCATGATCGGTGACCTATGCAAATTCTCAAATAGGCCACGCCTGCCTGGTGACGCAGTATCGATTACGCTGTACTGAAACCCCTGGAAAAAAGTGCATCCCGACGTAAAATGGGCGTCCCTGTGGGCGTTGGGAAAACGCCTCTTTCAAAAAAAAAATTATTAAGAGAGGTCACCGACCATGCGCAGTAAGTCAGTTTTTTTGCGCGGGCATTTCAAAACCTAGGAGGATCAGCACTGATGGATAATGAAGGACAACACAGTCATACAGGTTATTTTTATGTTTTAAAATTTTACATTTAAACGATTTTCGAAAACAAATAAACAGCCGTTATAGAAATGTAAAACGTGTAGCGTCTATTTACGAAAATAAATCATGGTTTACAACGGTATCGTGGACAGGTATTTCAAGACACTGTATACTAAATATGAAGTGCACGAAACCCCTGCGATTGTGGGCAGGTATTTCAAAATACTGTATATGAATATAAATATAAATATGAAGTGCAGGAAACCCCTGCGATTGTGGACAGGTATTTCAAGACACTGTATATAAATATGAAGTGCACGAAACCCCTGTGAATGTGAAAAGGTATTTCAAGACACTGAATCAGAATCAGAATCAGAATCAGAATGAGCTTTATTGCCAGGTATGTTTACACATACTAGGAATTTGTTTTAGTGACAGAAGCTCCACAGTGCTACAGAATGACAGCGACAAGACGATACATATTATAAAAAGAACAATATACAAGTACACAAGACAGACAATGTGCAAAAAATATCAAAGACATTTGAATGGAAGTAAGTATGTGCATTAAATAAATAACTGAAAAGTGAAATAAGAGTGTATAGTGTTGTATGTTCCACGATCAAGTGTTCATGAGATGGATTGCCTGAGGAAAGAAACTGTTTCGGTGTCTGGTCGTTCTAGTGCTCAGTGCTCTGTAGCGCCGACCTGATGGTAAAAGTTCAAAAAGTGAGTGTGCTGGATGTGAGGGGTCCAGAGTGATTTTGGCAGCCCTTTTTCGTACTCTGGATAAGTAGAGATCTTGAAGGGTAGGAAGGGTTGTACCAATGATTCGTTCAGCAGTCCGGACTATTCGGCGTAGTCTTCTGAGATCAGAATTGGTAGCTGAGCTGAACCAGATGGTAATTGAAGTGCTGAGAATGGATTCAATGATGGCAGAATAAAACTGTTTTAGCATTTCTTGTGGCAGGTTGAGCTTCCTCAGCTGGCGGAGGAAGTACAGCCTCTGCTGGGCCTTTTTAGCAATGGAGTCTATGTGAATGTCCCACTTCAGGTCCTGAGAGATGGTATTTCCAAGGAACCTGAATGACTCCACTGTGTTTACGGTGCTGTTCATGATGGTGAGTGGGGGGAGAGCAGAGGGTTTTTTCCTGAAGTCCATGATCATCTCCACAGTTTTGAGCGTGTTGAGCTCCAGGTTGTTATGAATGCACCAGACAGCCAGCTCTTTTACCTCCTGTCTGTAAGCAGACTCGTCACCGTCCTGAATGAGACCGATGAGTGTGGTGTCGTCTGCAAACTTCAGGAGCTTGACAGAGGGGTCTTTGGAGGTACAGTCATTAGTGTACAGGGAGAAGAGCAGTGGGGAGAGGACACAACCCTGAGGGGCGCCAGTGCTGATAGTACGGGTGCTGGATGAGAATTTACCCACCCTCACTAGCTGCTGTCTGTTTGTCAGGAAGCTGTTGATCCACTGACAGACCGAGGTGGGCACAGAGAGCTGAGTTAGTTTGGGCAGGAGGAGGTTTGGGATGATAGTGTTGAAGGCTGAACTGAAGTCCACAAACAGGATCCTCACATAAGTCCCTGATTTGTCCAGATGCTGCAGTATGAAATGTAGACTCATGTTTACTGCATCATCTACGGACCTGTTTGCTCGATAAGCAAACTGCAAGGGGTCCAGTAAGGGTCCGGTAATGTCCTTCAGGTAAGCCAGAACAAGTTTTTCAAACGACTTCATGACGACAGATGTTAGCGCCACGGGTCTGTAGTCGTTAAGTCCTGTTATTTTGGGTTTCTTTGGAATGGGGATGATTTCAGAACGTTTGAGAGAGGCGGGGACTTCACACAACTCCAAAGACTTATTGAAGATCTGTGAGAAAATGGGTGCCAGCTGATCTGCACAGGTTTTCAGACAGGCAGGTGTCACACCATCAGGGCCTGGTGCCTTTCTTCTTTTGTTCTTTTTGAAGACCTGGCGAACATCTCTTTCACTGATTTGAATGGGTGTTGCAGGAGTGGGGGAGAGGGGTGATGTTGGAGGTGTGAAAGGTGTTTTTTCAAACCTACAATAGAACTCGTTCAGATCGTCTGCCAGTTGCTGATTCTGCAAAGTGCTGGGGGATGGTGTCTTGTAGTTGGTGATGTGCTTTAGACCTTTCCACATTGATGAAGAGTCACTAGAAGAGAATTGATTCCTTATCTTTTCAGAATAATTCTTCTTTGCCACTTTGATCTCCTTTTCCAGTGTGTATTTGGCCTGTTTATACAAGACTTTGTCCCCTTTCCTATAAGCATCATCTTTGGCATGACGGAGCTGTCTGAGTTTTGCAGTGAACCATGGTTTGTCGTTGTTGTAGGTTAAACGAGTCCTGGTAGGAATGCACATATCTTCACAGAAACTAATATATGAAGTTACAGTGTCTGTGAGCTCATCCAGGTCAGTGGCAGCAGCTTCAAAAACACTCCAATCAGTACATTCGAAACAGGCTTGTAAGACCCGCTCTGTTTCGTCGGTCCATCTCTTTACAGACTTTGCTACAGGTTTAGCAGCTTTAAGTTTTTGCCTGTAGGTTGGTATAAGATGGACCAGACAGTGATCGGAGAGTCCCAAAGCTGCCCGTGGGACAGAGTGATATGCTCCTTTAATTGTGGTGTAACAGTGGTCCAATATATTACTGTCTCTGGTCGTACATGTGATGTGCTGCCTGTATTTTGGCAGTTCACGGGAGAGATTTGCTCTATTAAAATCCCCAAGAATGATTAAAACAGAGTCCGGGTGTTGTTGTTCTGTCTCTGTGATCTGATCAGCGAGTTTCTGCAACGCCAGGCTCACGTGCGCTTGCGGTGGAATGTACACGCTCACGAGAATGAACGAGCAAAACTCCCGCGGCGAATAGAACGGCTTACAGTTAATGAAGAGCGCTTCAACATCAAAACAGCATATTTTCTTTAACACCGTTATATCTGTACACCACCTCTCATTGATGTAAAAGCACGTCCCGCCGCCACGCGATTTCCCCGTTGATTCTGCGTCGCGGTCTCCTCTGAACAGCTGATATCCCGGTAGATGAATCGCGCTGTCCGGTATAGCCGCGTTCAGCCAGGTTTCCGTGAAACACAGAGCAGCAGAATGTGAGAAATCCCTATTTGTCCGAAAGAGCAGAAGGAGTTCGTCCGTTTTGTTGGGTAGAGAGCGGAGATTCGCCAGATGTATGCCTGGCAGCGACACCCTGAATCCACGCTGACGAAGCTTCACGAGCGCGCCGGCGCGCTTCCCCCGCTTGCGCGTCCTGTAGCGTTTGGTAAGCGCCGCCGCTCCGCCAACTACGATGTTGAGCAAAACGTCCGAATAATCAAAAACGGGTAATAGATTTTGTGGTGTGATCTGCCTAATGTTTAGCAGTTCATCCCTTGTAAAACTGATCGTGTTTGCAAAACAAAAAACAGGAAAAACGAACAAAAACACTAAAACAACTGAAGAGCTAAGCACAGAGGCTGCCATCCGCGGCGCCATCTTGATCTACAATCACATTGTATACTAAATATGAAGTGCACGAAACCCCTGAGATTGTGGACAGGTATTTCAAAATACTGTATATGAATATAATTATGAAGTGCACGAAACCCCTGCGATTGTGGACAGGTATTTCAAGACACTGTATATAAATATGAAGTGCACGAAACCCCTGTGAATGTGAAAAGGTATTTCAAGACACTGTATACTAAATATGAAGTGCACGAAACCCCTGCGATTGTGGACAGGTATTTCAAAATACTGTATATGAATATAATTATGAAGTGCACGAAACCCCTGCGATTGTGGCCAGGTATCTCAAGACACATGTATATTAATTATGAAGTGCACGAAACCCCTGCGATCGTGGACAGGTATTTCAAGACACTGTATATAAATATGAAGTGCACTAAACCCCTGCGATCGTGGACAGGTATTTCAAGACACTGTATATAAATATGAAGTGCACGAAACCCCTGTGAATGTGGAAAGGTATTTCAAGACACTGTATATAAATATAAATATGAAGTGCACGAAACCCCTGTGAATGTGGAAAGGTATTTCAAGACACTGTATATAAATATAAATATGAAGTGCACGAAACCCCTGTGAATGTGGAAAGGTATTTCAAGACACTGTATATAAATATGAAGTGCACGAAACCCCTGTGAATGTGAAAAGGTATTTCAAAATACTGTATATGAATATAATTATGAAGTGCACGAAACCCCTGCGATTGTGGCCAGGTATCTCAAGACACATGTATATTAATTATGAAGTGCACGAAACCCCTGCGATCGTGGACAGGTATTTGAAGACACTGTATATAAATATGAAGTGCACGAAACCCCTGTGAATGTGGAAAGGTATTTCAAGACACTGTATATAAATATAAATATGAAGTGCACGAAACCCCTGTGAATGTGAAAAGGTATTTCAAGACACTGTATATAAATATAAATATGAAGTGCACGAAACCCCTGTGAATGTGAAAAGGTATTTCAAGACACTGTATATAAATATAAATATGAAGTGCACGAAACCCCTGTGAATGTGGAAAGGTATTTCAAGACACTGTATATAAATATGAAGTGCACGAAACCCCTGTGAATGTGAAAAGGTATTTCAAAATACTGTATATGAATATAATTATGAAGTGCACGAAACCCCTGCGATTGTGGCCAGGTATCTCAAGACACATGTATATTAATTATGAAGTGCACGAAACCCCTGCGATCGTGGACAGGTATTTCAAGACACTGTATATAAATATGAAGTGCACGAAACCCCTGTGAATGTGCAAAGGTATTTCAAGACACTGTATATAAATATGAAGTGCACGAAACCCCTGTGAATGTGGAAAGGTATTTCAAGACACTGTATATAAATATAATTATGAAGTGCACGAAACCCCTGCGATCGTGGACGGGTATCTCAAGACACTGTATATTAAATATGAAGGGCACGAAACCCCTGCGATCGTGGCCAGGTATTTCAAAATACTGTATATGAATATAAATATGAAGTGCACGAAACCCCTGGGTTCGTGGACAGGTATCTCAAGACACTGTATCTAAATATGAAGGGCACGAAACCCCTGTGAATGTGGAAAGGTATTTCAAGACACTGTATATAAATATAATTATGAAGTGCACTAAACCCCTGCGATCGTGGACAGGTATTTCAAGACACTGTATATAAATATGAAGTGCACGAAACCCCTGTGAATGTGAAAAGGTATTTCAAGACACTGTATGCTAAATATGAAGTGCACTAAACCCCTGCGTTCGTGGACAGGTATTTCAAGACACTGTATATAAATATGAAGTGCACTAAACCCCTGCGTTCGTGGACAGGTATTTCAAGACACTGTATATAAATATAATTATGAAGGGCACGAAACCCCTGCGATCGTGGCCAGGTATTTCAAAATACTGTATATGAATATAAATATGAAGGGCACGAAACCCCTGCGATCGTGGCCAGGTATTTCAAGACACTGTATATAAATATAATTATGAAGTGCACTAAACCCCTGCGATCGTGGCCAGGTATTTCAAGACACTGTATAAATATAATTATGAAGGGCACGAAATCCCTGCGATCGTGGCCAGGTATTTCAAAATACTGTATATGAATATAAATATGAAGTGCACTAAACCCCTGCGATCGTGGCCAGGTATTTCAAGACACTGTATAAATATAATTATGAAGGGCACGAAACCCCTGCGATCGTGGCCAGGTATTTCAAAATACTGTATATGAATATAAATATGAAGTGCACGAAACCCCTGGGTTCGTGGACAGGTATCTCAAGACACTGTATATTAAATATGAAGGGCACAAAACCCCTGCGATGGTGGCCAGGTATTTCAAGACACTGTATATGAATATAAATATAAATATGAAGTGCACGAAACCCCTGCGATCGTGGACAGGTATTTCAAAATACTGTATATGAATATAAATATAAATATGAAGTGCACGAAACCCCTGCGATCGTGGACAGGTATTTTAAAATAATGTATATGAATGTAAATATACATATGAAGTGCACGAAACCCCTGTGAATGTGGAAAGGTATTTCAAGACACTGTATATGAATATAAATATGAAGTGCACGAAACCCCTGCGATTGTGGACAGGTATTTTAAAATAATGTATATGAATATAAATATAAATATGAAGTGCACGAAACCCCTGTGAATGTGGAAAGGTATTTCAAGACACTGTATATGAATATAAATATGAAGTGCACGAAACCCCTGTGAATGTGGAAAGATGTTTATGAATATAATTATGAAGTGCACGAACCCCTGTGAATGTGGAAAGTACACTGTATATGTATATAATTATGAAGTGCACGAAACCCCTGCGAACGTGGACCGGTATTTCATGATACTGTATATGAATATGAAGTGCACGAAACCCCTGCAATAGTGGAGGTATCTGAAGCAAATGGCTTTTCCCTAACTGCGCATGATCGGTGACCTATGCAAATTCTCAAATAGGCCACGCCTGCCTGGTGACGCAGTATCGATTACGCTGTACTGAAACCCCTGGAAAAAAGTGCATCCCTAGTATCCACACAGCTAGATCTTTGAGAATAGAAGCTCTTATAATTACAACGACCATGGTGTCACAAAATTCTGAAATTATCGTACATTGTGGTATTATTGATCGTACATCGTACAGAGGTCAAAATTATGGTACAAATACGATAATTATCGTACGTCTGGCAACACTGGCGGGACACAGCAACACTATAAATCTGTATGTGTGTAGGGGAGGGGCGCTGTGACTAGCCTATCACAGAACGCAGACACAGTAAACTACCCAATGAGAATTTTTATTCAATCCGAGCACAGATATTGACTCGTATTACTCGTATGATAATCGTACTCGGCAAAAGTGCTTTATCCGTGCCGGATACTCGGCTGAAACGGCTCAACTCTACTAAAAATCCTCAAACAGCATCTCAATGGCTTGTTGAAACTATGTTTTTTCTTAAATTGTGCATGAACAAAAGTAAGTGCCAGCTAAATTAAATTGCTTTCTCATCACTTTATTGTGCACTTTTTGCACAACAATTTGCTTATTTTTACTGTGCGGACATTGTAAATAAAGCATGTGTTTTTCAAGGGTTTCTTGATTGCCACTTTGAAGAAAAAATTAACGAAGCATATTTTCAGACTCCCTTGAAAGAATTTTCCCTGTTTTGTTCCATATTCCTGTTTAATTGATCAAACCTTTTTTTTTTTTAAGTATTGAAAATTGTCCTCGTTAAACTTGATTGACATGACAATAAAATTCTATCACATTATTTAGGCAGTTCAAATTTCGGGCTGGTATTTGTTGAAGTGGGTGGGTTTTGGTGAGCTTTTGGGCTGGAAATCATCAACCCGATCTGGAAACACTGATCTCAATCAGCCCCTAGTTCAGTGACAAAAGAGTTAATGGCCTGATTATTGTTCAAAACTCAAATTTGACCAATAAATATCTGTACAGAAAATAACAGTAGAGAAGCATTTAATTATTATATTGCGTTTAATATCTTACATTTAGACACAGAAAACTGCTATTGTTAGTAAAAGTTCAGTATACACGTTTGTTTCTGTTGTTGTCGTTTTATTTCCAATGTTTTGAGCAGCAGATGTCGTCAGTGTGCGTTGATTCAAGCGATTCAAAACAGTGAATCATTTGTGAACTGGAGTTTTGAAAAGATCCGTGTTTATCATCTGATTCACCAAAGACGGACCGAAATGAGAATCACCTCTTCTGTTATTCGTGTAACCGAACAATCAATTACCTTTACAATGTTTGTATAAACTATAAAAGTAGACTGACCGCGTCGTATCTGTTTAAACACTGTAAATGATTAAAACCACTAACCTTTTTTTTTTTATTAGCTCAAACAGACGCAGGAGTGCGGCGAGGGTCTATGACGTCACGGCACCAGATAAAATAAAAGTCCTGTTCACACGCCGCTGGCTGTGTCCAAATTCAGGGTCTGCATCCTCTTTAGGATCCTTCCTACCAGGTTGAAGGAGGAGGGGTCCTCCGAAGACCGCAAAACCTGGAAGTAGGTGTCAGTGAATTTGGACAGCCTACACTTCTTTCAGTCCCCTCCCTTCCCCGTTGCTCATATCCTGTCGCCTAGCAACCATGACAGCGCTAAGCAAGAAGTAAGGTTATCTGTACTGCACAAAACAAAATAACTACTCTTTCATCCCTAAAAGCGTTAAAAACAGCTTCAATCACTAACAAGAAATTAGCTGTGTGTAAGGGGATATTCACACAGGCAGTAAAGAAGCTAGTTTACGAAAGTGATGTTTTTTAACATATATACATACAAATGTAAAAAAAATAAGCTTAATGCTAAAACCAAAGGCCTAACTAGACCACCGCTGTAAAAAAATATATTTTTGAAACGCCAGTTTTTTTAAAACTTCCATCATTACTACCGCTTGCTTCGTCCGCCATTATTTGAAAATTCTGGAAGCGCTCTGCCGAAAGGAATTGTGGGATAGGTAGGACGGGAAAGGATCCACCAGACCCATCCTTCAAATTCGGGGAAAAGAAGGACGTATTTGTGGGCCGCATTTGAAGGATCCTATGAATTTGGACAGCCTTCGTTGCGGCGCTGTGACGTAACATCCTTCAAATGAGTCCTCCGAAGGATGTAGACCCTGAATTTGGACACAGCCGCTGTCTAGTAAGTGCATAGATATGTACAAAAAACATTCAAATAATAAAACTTCTCAGAGAATAATAGAAATACATATTCAATTTACTTTTTTCATCAGCATAACAGTACAGTGAGCAATAGTGGCTGACCTCATAAAGAAAAAAAATACAACTTCTTTTTTTATATTTATTACTTAAAACATAGCAACGCTAAAAAAAAAAAAACTACAGATATGTTGTTAGGGAAGCAGACTGACAAACAGGTGAGTGTAACAACAGGAAATGTTTATTAGTTTTAAGCGGAGCGGATGAAGATGATGACGTGCAGGACCGGGTAAGTTTCACTGTCCAGAATGTAGATGAGGTAGAGGATGGCGATGAATGGGTGACGTGGGTTTTGTGTTTGTTTCCAGGAACGATCGTCGGAGGATGTCGAAGAGGCAGACTGGGTGAAGACTTATGGCACACACACACTGGATGCAGGTACTTGACTGACGAGACAGACTGACTGGAATGCAAGACAAGACAGGTAAGTAATTCACAGGTAAGTATTTTGTAGATCACCTCTAGAATCCACGAAGGAGTATAGAGTAGTCCGCTTTCGCAGCAACGAGCCCGGACAATGGTGACTGTGTGTGTGTGCATTATGAAGGTGCCGTGATTGATGAAGTGCAGGTGCTGGTGATTAGAACTCAGGTGAATGTGATCGTTGGGTGAGTGAGGTGGAAGAACCTGGCCAATCCGTGACAAATGTCTTGCTTAACTAATATAAATTTCAAACATTAAAGACAAGTAAACGGACAGTAATACAATAAGAAATTATTAAATAAAATAGAAATTAAATAAAGAGTTTGTTTTTTTAAAATACAGGATTCAGGTACAAAAAAAGGATTAAACGTAAAAATAACATAAACTAGGGATCGGGGATAACATAAACTAGAGACAAAAAATACACCAACTGCACACCAATGATGCTGAGTCACAGTCTAGAAAGAGCATATAATATAGTTCTATAACCCCTGTTTTATTTAATCTTCTCTGGTCGCCTGTATCATTCAGTGTCCAATACTAAATTCTTCTGCTCATCTTTAAGGCACTCAATGGACTTGCTCCCTTCTCTCTTCCTATATTCGTTCATACTTCCTCTGGTCTTCTAGTTCAGAACTGCTTTGTGTGCCTAGGTTTTGCTAGGCACACACTTGTTTAATCAACACTATCACTAAATAGCTGTTACGGTTTGGTGCTGGAACGACGAGACGAGACACGAATAACAATTAAACAGAGTCTTTAATATAATCCAGGGAGCAGACTGATCAGGAACATGAAGTACATCCACACACGTAAACGTAAACACAAGCAAAGACCGACAGTAAACTCAACTCAAAGACAGACTTATAAAGGGTGGCTAATTACAAAGACAGGTGAAACAGATAACAAGGACTAAACCAAAGCAGACAGATTAGCAGGGGGAGACAATGGGAGAAACCAAAATACATGACATGACTATGACATTACGCCCCCCTCCGCATAGGCGCGTCCTCGCGCCGTACAAAACAGAAACAAAAAAACAAAACAGACTAGAGGGGCGGCAAAACAGAAAAACAGAGTCCATGGAGGCTTTGGCGGAGGACGCAACCCCGGGAGGGGGACCAAAACAAGAGTCCTTGGGGCAGACAAGACAGTCCAGGGGGGCGACGACGGTGGGAGGAGCCAGGGAACAGACAGGAGGGACCCGGAGCAGGAGAGACAGACCCAGACCACAGCCATGATGACGGCCCACGGTGGAGCCGACGGAGGGAGGAGCCATGGTGGAGGAAGGACCGCCGACTCCAGGGGGCCGACTGACAGAGGCGGAGCAGCTGGCAGAGGAGCCCGAGGCGGAGATGGAGAGCCGAAGATCCGGGGCGACACCGCGGATCCGGAGGGCCAAGGCGGAACTGGAGGCTCTGACGACCGAGGCGGAGGCGGAGTTCCGGAAGTCCGCGGCGGAGCCGGAGCGACAGAGGATGGAGGCTGTGCCGAAGGGAGGGAGGAGTCCGAAGGAGCTGGTGGGACGGCGCGACGAGGCACAGCCGGAGGAGCAGAGTCCTGAGGTGACGGAGGGACGACGACTGACCAGGGCGGAGCCGGAGAGACAATGGAGCCCGGTGGAGCTGGTGGACTGACGGGCGACGGTGGAGATGAGGGCGTTGAGAGCCGTGGTGGAGCCGCAGGGTCGGAGGGCCGCGGTGGAGATCTGGGCTCTGAGGCTGGAGGCGGAGCTGAGGGATCCTCCAGCCATGACACCGATGTTGACTGGCAGCCCTGCGGCGAGCCCACTGCACCGATGGTGGGCTGAGGGTGAGCAGAAGGGCTGACGGGGGACAGCGGTGGCAAAACAGACGGAGACATGAGCTGAAGAGGGGGGGTGGGTGGGAATTTCTGACAGACAGATTGGACATGACAGGTAGGTATTTCTGTATAAAAGTCAATTAAATCACCAGAGTTATCTTGTGGGATTTCAGAAAAAAAGTCAATTAATTCCTCAGAATGATCGTCCAGAGAATCAGAAAAAAAATCAATCAGGTCCCCAGAGTTATATTCCAGCTCACCCCCAGCGGTGTTGCAGTGGGCAGGGCTCTCCATTGCCCTCTCTTGCTCCACGTTGCTATCCACCGTCGCGGATGTAGATGCCGGCTCACGCACCTGATCCGACGTGCAGGACTCCGGCTCTGTCGCTCGCGGCTCAGGTTCCTCCGCAGTGCGCTCGGGCTCATACTCCGCGTGTCGGGGAGATGTTTGGCTGGGCTCTGGGTCTGAAGTGGGGCTGGTGTCATTCTCCGCGGTGGACGAAGTCCTACTGGACACCAACACCCACTTGATGTACTCGGCGATGCTCTCCCGAGGACCCTCCCCGGACAGCCGCGCCTTGGTGGAGTTGTTAAGTCCTCTGTGGAAAAAGTTACACAGGCAGCTGTCCGGGTAGTGCGTGAGTGGAACGAGTTGCACAAAGTCTCGGGTGTGGTCCTCGAGAGAGCGGTTCCCCTGCTCCAGGAGCAGGATGAGGACGGCAGGGTTATCCATGATGAAACAAAAAATAAACACTGAGAAAAACGGAAAAATAAAGCAGGGGAAACACGCCGGGAAACTGTGTTGGTCGGTCTTTAACTGTTACGGTTTGGTGCTGGAACGACGAGACGAGACACGAATAACAATTAAACAGAGTCTTTAATATAATCCAGGGAGCAGACTGATCAGGAACATGAAGTACATCCACACACGTAAACGTAAACACAAGCAAAGACCGACAGTAAACTCAACTCAAAGACAGACTTATAAAGGGTGGCTAATTACAAAGACAGGTGAAACAGATAACAAGGACTAAACCAAAGCAGACAGATTAGCAGGGGGAGACAATGGGAGAAACCAAAATACATGACATGACTATGACAATAGCATTGTGTATTTGTGTTATATGCAGTTGCATTATTTGTGACTGTATTGGGCGACTGTCCAAAGCCCATTTAATTGTTACTTTTTAATTTCAATGTGTGTACCTTGGAAAGCTCCTTGAGCCTGAGAAAGGCATTGTATAAAATAAACAATTATTATTGTTGAGAATTCTTCCCCTTTAAGTAAGAAACTTGTGATCTGCGTCATGTTAGTAATGACTTGCGTAAATAACGTAGTGCAGGGTTCATACCATTTATGGTCTTAATGTAATTGGCTATTCACAAAGATACTTCAGCGCAGCATTCATATCGCATGCTCTCCCTCAGGTGCAGCGTTTATGTGCAAGAGAAAGTATTCGACAAAGTAAGTTACTTTGTATATTGTTAATCACTTAGATTGTTACGGTGTATCACAAGTGTGTTAGCGTGGCAGTGTTTATGATGTTATTAATGTTTAGCGATCTTTCTGGGTGTAATTTGATCCTGTTTAACGAGCGGATTAACCCGTTTGCATTGTGATGTGCGTTGTTCATGTTTACAACTTTATTACATTTGTATGTAATATTTTCAGAGTGATAATATCTTTTAACGATCATTATTACTAACGCATATATTAATGGTGCAGTTTCCTTCCTATACATAATTATATTTCATCGTTTGTAATCTTCATTGCACTACATAGATTGTTATTCTCATGGAGATATTTCTCATTTATATTTTATTTATCAGTGCACTTTACAAAGTTGTTTATTATAGAGTTTGTGATATGTTGAGGCATTGGTTGTATTTATACCATGAGTATTTATTTCTGTTGTTTTATTTATTTTCAGAAACTACCTCAAATGCACTAACTTGTGTATATGGTCAAATCTTGCACAATAAATGGCCAAACTCAATATAATGACTCTGACTCCCTGACAAGAGTTCTGCAGCGGTCAATAACATATTAACCAGCATTCAGTGGGCAATCCCCAATATTGGTCCTTCGAGCCGGAGCTGTTGACTACTGCAGTGATGTCATTGAAAGAGCAAGCCACTTCTCTCCCTCCTGCTGAGACGTCAGACAGATCCTCGCGGAATCGTCGCACACCCAAGTATCTGGAGGAGTATCTTCTTGACTATGGCCATAATCGACTTACTCCTTCCTCCCTACCCACAGAAGAGGTACAAGCGGAGCAGAGAGGAGCAGCAGCCACGGTGGACCTAGCTAGTCAGTCGAGACCAGGCTCCAGCCAGGGTGAGCATCCAGACATAAGTTCCATGGACTTGTTGAGCTTGAGTTCATTGAGGAAAATCTTGAAGTCTATTTCTGACAAGGAGAAAGATGAGGCTGCAGATATGGCTGCACTTCACAGTAAATTGAAGAAATATGAAAAACGGCAGCGTAGGCGTAAAGAACTGATGGAGCACATCACATCGTTCTTGCAGGAAGAGGAGGATGAGGATGGTCAAAGCGGAAAGCCCGCAACACCACCAGCAAGATCCCCTTCCGTAACTTCTTCACATCCACCTCCTTCGGGTCATTCTACTCCTTTATCACAGTCACCCGACATTGAGCTACTTACTCAGGGACATGTGAGTGACACACAAAGGAATGCAAGTAAACCTTCAGCGGAGGTTGAGGACATCAACCCTGGATTTGTTCCGATACGTCCAGCCAGTTCACTTCCTCTGTATTCACCAGTTTCATCGGGAACGTTACCTTCTGCTTTGCACCAACAACAACATGATACAAGATCAAAGACTGTGCCAACACTGTTCACGAAGCAGTATTCCCTTTATGATGATGCTGGAAAAGCTTTTCAGCCACAAGTGCAGCAACATCTAATGGCACCTACCCCGGCCTACCAGCCCATCAATGCAGCATATAGCCACTTGAAAGTGTCACCTTCACAACCCCAGGTTACGGCTCCGCCTACAGTAAGTTTTGCCACGCCTCATCATACTCTCATGACTCCCGCAGCATCGGTCTCTCAAGCCCAGCTTAGAGTTCCAGATACAACCTTGAATCCTCCTGCCTTTGCTACCTCCCCTCTGCAGCCATTTAATCAGAGACTGTATCAACCAGAACATTTTTTGTCTCACCGCCCTTTGCATGCTGCCCCCCAGCCAAAGATTCCTGATTTTGTGAATGACAATGAACGGGAATTTGCTAACCTGAAGTTAAGGTTCAACCTTCTTGAACCTCATGCAGAGTTAGATGAAAAATACAAGTATCATGTTCTGCTGGAGCACCTCAAATTGCCTGAGGCACAGATGATTGGACAGTCTTGTCGCCATCACCCATACCCATACTCGACAGCTATGCAAGCCCTTCAGCTGCAGTATGGTCAACCGCACCAGCTGGCTCAGAGCGAAATAGCAGCAATCCTCACCGCACCAGAGGTGAAACCAAATGATGCTCGCAGCTTTCAGAGTTTTGCTCTCCGTGTTCACCTTTTAGTGAGTATGCTGTTGTCGTTGGAGGGTCCCAGAGGGATGGAGTTGAATTGTTGCTCCCATGTAGATCGTTTGCTCAGTAAGCTGCCTAAGTACTTAAGAGATGGCTTTATAGAGTTCCTTCAGCTGCAAGGGAAGCTCAACTCTCCAAGTATTAACCCGTATAACCTACAAGACTTTGCTGGATGGCTCCAAGTCAAGGCTCAGCAGCAGAGACTGTCCAGCAGGTTAGTGCAACGTTACCAGTATGAAAGAGCTCCCAGCAGTTCAAAGGAGAAGAATGGAACTAAGTTGAAAAGCCAGAGTACAACTTTGTATTACGGTGCATCACCCACAGAGTCTAAAGCATCCCCTAGTAGTAAGGTGTCTTGGAAGAGAACATCACCTAAAGTTCTCTGCCTTTTCTGTGGCAGTAAAGACCACTACATCACTCGATGCAGCAGTATCAAAGAGCAGTCTGTGGCTGAACTTTGCAAGTGGATTTCAGAGGGGAAGCGCTGCTGGAAATGTGCTCGCTCCCATGCACCTGAGAAATGTAATCTGAAGAAACCCTGCAGTGACTGTGGTGGTATTCACCTTCAAGTGCTTCATGGTGTAGCCCAAAGTCATGCAACTGACACCTCATCAGCTAGCTCTGAGAGTCGCATCTATCTCTTACCATCCATTGCATCAGCCAGAGTCCTTTTGAAAGTGGTACCAGTTCTGCTTCACCACAAATCGAAGACACTTGAAACTTATGCTATACTAGACGATGGAGCACAACGTACCATGATTCTGCCCACTGCCGTCCAGCAGCTCCAGCTGAAAGGTGAACCTGAGACTCTAGCCCTTCGTACAGTCCGACCAGACACCACTCACCTCAATGGCACAAAGGTAACCTTTGAAATCTCCCCAAGAGGTAATCCAGAGAAACGTTATCAGGTGTTGGAAGCATTTACAGCTTCTGGTCTTGATCTGGTGGAGCAGACATATCCAGTTCAAGCTCTTCGGAGACGGTATGTACATCTAAGGGAAGTACCACTACAGCCATTTCACAAGGTGCGTCCACTGGTGCTCATAGGTTCAGATCAAGTTCATCTCATCACAGCTAAAGAGCCTATTCGGCAAGGCACCAAAGGGGGTCCAGTGGCAGTCCATACCGCTCTTGGGTGGGCTCTTCAAGGAGCAGTAATGTGTACCCCAGACCAGGTATCAGTGCAGCAATGTTTCTTTATCTCCACCGCCCATCCAGATGACCTCCTCTATAGAAATGTAGAAAAATTATGGCAACTGGACGTGTTGCCCTTTCGCAGTGAGAAGCTGGTGGTCCGGTCTAGGCAAGATAACGAAGCTATGCGGCTGCTTGAGTCTCAAACGCAGCAAGTCAGCATACAGGGGGTACAACGCTATGCCACCCCTCTCCTGTGGAAGCCAGATGCACTGAAGCTGGAGGGGTCCCTGCAATCCGTTCTTGCAAACCTGAGAAGTAATGAAAGGCGACTCCAGAAAGACCCTGAGAAGGCCTTAATCTATTCAAGAGAGATTGCCAAGCTCATCGAAGCAGGTTACATAGCCAAACTTAAGCAAACAGAGGCACCTCTGGCAGAAGAGTCATGGTACCTGCCCCACCATCTGGTAAGCCATAACAACAAGCCACGACTGGTCTTCAACTGTTCGTTCAGACACCAGGGTCTGTCTCTTAATGATCAACTCCTGCCTGGTCCTGCACTTGGACCATCACTGTTAGGTGTCCTGCTAAGATTCAGACAACATCATGTGGCTATAAGCGCAGATATCAAGGGCATGTTCCATCAGGTTCGTCTCCTGCCAAAGGACAGACCCTTTCTCCGATTCATTTGGAGAGATCTGCAGAGGGAGGAAACCCCAGATGTGTATGAATGGCAGGTTCTACTATTTGGCACAACAAGCAGTCCATGCTGTGCCATCTTCGCTCTGCAACATCATGCTCGCAGATCTGAAGCTGAATATCCAGGGTTGCAAGAGATCGTACACCAGAGCTTTTACGTGGACAATTGCCTCGCAAGCTTTCCTACTGTTGCGGCAGCCAAACAAATGGTGGATCAACTACGCAGTATGTTAGCGGAAGGAGGATTTGACCTCAGACAGTGGGCCAGTAGTCACCCAGCCGTGGTCGCTCATCTTCCGATTGAAGCCCGCTCCTCCGCCACAGAACAGTGGTTAGTTCAAACCCATGTTGACCCAATGGAGCCCGCATTAGGGCTTCAGTGGAACTGCGCGACTGATACCCTTGGCTATCATTATCGGCCCATTGAGCATACAGCCCTAACTATGAGAGCAGCCTACCAGGTGCTGGCATCTCAGTATGATCCATTGGGATTCATACTACCATTTACCACCAGGGCTAAGGTGATCATCCAACAGTTGTGGTCGAAAAAGAGAGACTGGGATGACCCTGATCTACCACCGACCCTTAAGGCAGCCTGGATAAATTGGGAGAGCGAACTTGAACATCTCAGGGCAGTATCCATTCCTCGCTGTTACTTAACAGCCTTCACACCTACATCAGAACAGAATGTTTCCCTTCATGTGTTCTGTGACGCCTCTGAAAAGGCATATGGAGCAGTGGCATATTTTGCAGTTCAAACTGACCGTGACATTCACGTTTCATTCATAATGGCCAGATCAAGGGTTGCTCCAAAGAGGCAGCAGTCTATGCCTCGTCTGGAGCTTTGTGCTGCCTTGGCTGGAGCTCAGCTAGCCAAACTGGTGAAGAATGAGATATGTCAGACAATCTTATGGACTGACTCCTTGACTGTGCTGGAGTGGATTCAGTCAGACTCCTGTCGGTATAAGGTGTTTGTAGGAACCTGAGTCTCCGAAATACAGGAGTTAACCGATCACAAATCATGGAGGTACGTCAATACACAGGACAACCCCCCTGACGACATCACAAGAGGTAAATCGCTCCAAAGTCTTACCGAGCTTAGTCGATGGAGTCAAGGGCCTCCATTCTTAAAGCAGAGTCAAGAGCACTGGCCCAAGAAACCTGAACTCACACAGTCAGAGGGAGCATCTGAATTGAAAGGACTTCCATGCTACTGCCTAATAGCCGTTGACACTTCCTCCAAACTCCCTGAATTTACCCAGTTCAATTCATGGTGTGAATTAGTCGAGGCTACTCGACAGGCCTGCCAAGGGACGGCCACACCTGATTCTGCAACCAGTGAGCCTATGACGAGTAGAGAGGCAGAGGCTGTCCTGCTAAGAACATGCCAACTCCAGAGTTTTCCTGAGGAAGTTGCTGCCCTCAAGGCACAGAAACCAGTTTCTGCACACAGCCGATTAGTCAGTCTTGCTCCAGAATGGGACCCGTTGACCAACATGATACGAGTTGGAGGCCGACTAAGGAGGTTAGCAAACTCAGACCCAGAACAAATCCACCCCATTGTGCTGGACCCAAGACATGCGGTAACAAAGCTCCTGATCAAAGAATTTGATGAGCGTCTGTTACACCCAGGAGCAGAAAGAGTCTATGCTGAAATACGCAGACAGTACTGGATTCTCAGAGGACGTCAGGCCATAAAGTATCATCAACTTCACTGTCTGTCTTGTCAGCGATGGAGAGCTCAGCCAAAGGTTCCACAAATGGCAGATTTGCCACCAGAACGCCTCCGACTGCTCTGTCCACCGTTCCACTCAACTGGCGTTGACTGCTTCGGCCCGTACTTGGTGAAGATAGGGAGGCGAAATGAGAAACGCTGGGGGCTAATCTTCAAATGTCTCACAACTAGGGCAGTACATATTGAGCTCCTAAATTCAATGGATGTAGATGCCTTCCTTCTTGCGCTCCGCCGATTCATAGCCAGAAGAGGCAAACCACATGATATCCGCTCTGATTGTGGTACCAACTTCCGGGGAGCTGACAGAGAACTACGGGAAGCTTTCTCAACTATGGAGCCAGAACTCAAAGCCCAGCTTGCAGACTGTCAAATTAGCTTCAAGTTTAATCCACCCAGCGCTCCACACTTTGGCGGGATATGGGAGCGTGAAGTCCGTTCCATAAAGAACGCCCTACAGGTGGCCGTCGGAACCCAAGCTGTTACAGAAGATGTTCTGTCCACAGTCCTAGTGGAAGTGGAAGGGATCCTTAATTCGAAGCCGCTGGGATACACCTCAACAGATGTCGCTGACATGGATCCGATTACTCCTAATATTCTCCTTATGGGGCGGCGGGATGCATCACTACCTCAGGTGACATATGCTCCAGGAGATATGGGGCAGCGGAGGTGGCGGCACTGTCAAAATATGGTGGATCAGTTCTGGATACACTTCACCAGGAACTACTTGCCTGTGCTTCAGACCCGGCAGAAGTGGCATTAAGCTTCAAAGAACCTGGAAGTTGACTCAGTCGTACTGATTGTCGATCCGCAACTCCCAAGAGCACAGTGGCCCATAGGCAGAGTTCGGAAGACATTGCCCAGTAGCGATGGATGTGTGCGGACTGCTGAAGTTGTCGTCAATGGTAAAGTTTACATCAGACCAGTAGCCCGGCTGATAGAGTTGCCTGATTTAGAAGGTAACACTAAAGACATTTAGAGAATTCCCTTGACTACCCATTTGCAGCTCAAATGTGGGGGCG
The DNA here is from genome assembly GCF_049309525.1 of Garra rufa. Classification (NCBI taxonomy): domain Eukaryota; kingdom Metazoa; phylum Chordata; class Actinopteri; order Cypriniformes; family Cyprinidae; genus Garra; species Garra rufa. The sequence continues at coordinate 54,082,860 of NC_133364.1, forward strand.
GCTGTTGAGAATTCTTCCCCTTTAAGTAAGAAACTTGTGATCTGCGTCATGTTAGTAATGACTTGCGTAAATAACGTAGTGCAGGGTTCATAGCATGTATGGTCTTAACGTAATTGGCTATTCACAAAGATACTTCAGCGCAGCATTCATATCGCATGCTCTCCCTCAGGTGCAGCGTTTATGTGCAAGAGAAAGTATTCGACAAAGTAAGTTACTTTGTATATTGTTAATCACTTAGATTGTTACGGTGTATCACAAGTGTGTTAGCGTGGCAGTGTTTATGATGTTATTAATGTTTAGCGATCTTTCTGGGTGTAATTTGATCCTGTTTAACGAGCGGATTAACCCGTTTGCATTGTGATGTGCGTTGTTCATGTTTACAACTTTATTACATTTGTATGTAATATTTTCAGAGTGATAATATCTTTTAACGATCATTATTACTAACGCATATATTAATGGTGCAGTTTCCTTCCTATACATAATTATATTTCATCGTTTGTAATCTTCATTGCACTACATAGATTGTTATTCTCATGGAGATATTTCTCATTTATATTTTATTTATCAGTGCACTTTACAAAGTTGTTTATTATAGAGTTTGTGATATGTTGAGGCATTGGTTGTATTTATACCATGAGTATTTATTTCTGTTGTTTTATTTATTTTCAGAAACTACCTCAAATGCACTAACTTGTGTATATGGTCAAATCTTGCACAATAAATGGCCAAACTCAATATAATGACTCTGACTCCCTGACAAGAGTTCTGCAGCGGTCAATAACATATTAACCAGCATTCAGTGGGCAATCCCCAATAATTATCATTATTATAAGTCACATAGAGCAGGGATTCTCAACCGGTGGGCCTCAGAGATCCTCCAGGTGGGCCGCAAGATGGCTTAAAATTAATTAAAACTTTATCCTAAAATGGTCAAAGCGTGGCGTCTCTCATGTTCTGTTATTAATTGCTTTGGACTCGGCGCAGCAAGCCTCATCGCACTGTTAAATACAGACTGAACGGCGGCTCAAAACTTACAACCGCGGCATGCAAACGTCATCAAAGACCTGCAAGGGACGGATTTTTTAGTCCTGCTCCTGCAGAAATGTATGTTATTTTGTCCCACTCCCGCAAAAGCCCACATAAAAGTAACCTATACCAGGAAAAACGGGTCTCTACTTCATCTCTTTGCTGCATGAAACAAACCCTCGTCTTAATGTGAAGGTAAAGAAGATCAGAGTAATAGTAACAAACTTGCGCGTAATGTATGACACTCTTGTATATTGGAGTCTAGGCATGCAAAAGTCCGCTGTTGATTCACAAAGTAGTCATGCTTTCGGGGCTCTGATCCAAAGTATTTTTGTGTGAAATTTCTAAATATTTGCATAGTTGTCAAAATGAATGTCCTGTGAGTGTTTTATAAAGGATGCTCACCCATAGAGGTGGATTTTGTAAGGGTCAGAGGTGTTCATGCACATATGAGCTCTAGCATCAACAGATTTAGAATGTATTTGCTGTATTTTTTCATTTGTATGTTTATTTTATAAAGGATACAAACAGTAGATATTCGGTCAGTCCAGTTCAGATGGACAGGTTTAGTGAGTGGTATTTTGGCATCTCCCTGTTGTTCTGTTTGGCAGGTTCACTTAATTAAAGGTGCAATGTGTAATAGACAGAAATTCAATATAGTATACATAGCTATGTTTTCAGGGATGTATAAAGACCTTACTTAATGAACCATTATGTTATTATTACCTTAGAAATATCAGTGTTTATCTACATACACCGCGGGTCCCCTCACATGGAAACCGACATTATGTTTCTACAGTAGCCCTAAGCGGACAAACAGCTCTACAGATCGCGTTTCATCACTGTTATTCTAGCGGAAAAACACTGACACAATGATGAACACGTAACTGTAATATTCACAATAACATCGTCTTATTTAATTATTCAGTAAATATAATTACTTAATTTACGTTTTAAAAGAAACCTCATTACTCTTTGCTGTCTAAAACGACGACATCTTAATCCCGTGTGGGCCACCGTAGTTTCTGTAAAGGGAGGGGTGAGCGGTGGACGGGAGCCGTTGGTTGCAATCCACAACCTTGCCACTAGATGCCGCAAAAATCTACACACTGCACCTTTAAGAAAAAGTACTCTGTAGTTTAGAATGTCTGAATTAAAGAATTCAGGAGCTTTAAATCTGTATGGA
>NC_133364.1:54085574-54150867 GCF_049309525.1 Garra rufa
AATATTAGTATTAGTAAGACGGTGGTCACAAGAAAACCTTAGTTATATGGTTTTTTAAATAAATAGTAATAAAACTATGAAATTTGTAATAATTTTGTTTTGACAGGTAATTATTTATTGTCGTTTTCCACTTTACTTCATCATTTCAGCCAGCACGGCAGAACTTACAGATCCTTTAAAGGGGCTATATGCAACTTTTTACCCAAAATAAAAGTAACAATAGCCTTTTTATTTGACCATTTATGACTCAAACATCTCCTGATGAGCATACTGACACCTTGTCAGTTCACAGTGGGTGCACCTAGTCTCTATCCTATTTCTTTGCAGCGGATGACTTGTGAAGTGTGTACGTACGAGCGCTGCAAGAGCGAGCAGAAAGAAAGAGCAGTTCCGTTCTTTTGGCCACAGGTGTCAGTCGTGAGTTTAAATTTCAGAAAATTGCATATAGCCCCTTTAATGTTCTCATATCACATGACTGTATAACACAATTCTGTGTGTTATCTGAACGGATCAAGTAACTTGCGCTGTTTATCGCTGTACATCGTGGCAGAAGCGCAGCGCGCGTTCATCAGCTCTGTGCGGGTGACTGATCCCACTGCTTCACACTTTTCGGCTATTTGCGGTTTTGAATGCGCTATAATTTTAAAATAGTGCCTAATATGGGGGAGGTCTCCCTCGCTTCGGTGATCGGCTCACCGGGAATATCCTGTGCTCCCGATGACCAGTAGGCTACATCCCTGGTTCATATAAAGTAGGCTATCATGAAATACCTGTCCGTGATCGCAGGGGTTTCGTACCCTTCATATTTCGGACTTATCTCAAACTCCGGTAGAACTCAAATAGCAGATTTTGTCAAGGGGAGATGAGGGCTGGCCAGAAGGGAAGCAGGGCGTGGCCTGAGATTTCATTGGACTAGCTCAATGTCCTTTAAGACTCATAAGATTCGTATCTCAGATACTCTACCATTACAGTAATAAATAAATTGGCCTAATAAACTTAAATAAATATATATATATATATATATATATATATATATAACTGACAGCCCCAACCCAAAAATGTGCGTCGGCCCGGTGGGCATTGCCCGGTATGCCCTATGGTCAGTCCAGGCCTGCTGGACACTACAGCCAGTTCAGCCCGTCTGTTATTATGAACAAATGAGTATCTAGAGGGAGAGCAGAACAAACTCCAGGATTGATCATTACGCCCAAACACATTCATCACCCTCTCCTTTCCTGCTGATGCTCTTATATGAGACTGATATCTCCACACCAAACATCCCACTCCACTCAATCTCCCAGAAACAACATCCACAGACTCTCTCTCTACAAAACACCTGAAGATTACATCCAAGTATCTTACTGTATAACCCAGCATTTCCCAACTCCAGATACAAAATATGCGGTGGGCTGAGGACTGGAGTAGGGAAACACTGGTATAACCAGCCCATCACAAGAACACAGCTGTTTACAGAATAATCCAGATAATCCAGCTGATTTATTACAGGTGATCTAATATGAACCAGTCTTGACTGCACTTATTTCACTCCTTCCCTCATTTCAGCGGCCTACTCTCACCTATATTTCAGTCGAGGCGCATCTCAAAGCGAGATCAAAGACAGATATCACATTATCACTCTCACGGTGTTGCTAATAAACATGATATAATTTCAGCTGTTTTTATATGAAAAAAAAATGTAGAATACCACATGGCTTTTTACTCATGCGTCTCTCTTGTCTGTCTTTCTTTATCCAAAATGTATGCAGAAATTTACATAAACTTTTTTTATAATGGGACTGTATATAGATCCTTTTTTACATTTACGGGGTTCTCAGAAAATTAAATAGTCATAGTTTTGTAAACTTCTTTAGTGGTAAATGGAAACTGCCACAAATATGTTTTTGTGTCCTCATTTGCCCCAATAGCGAAAGAAAAAGTGACAGTGTTTCAATGACTGTCCAAAAGAGGAATAAATACCCAATTAAGAGTCGCTTTGGATAAAAGCGTCTGCTAAATGAATAAATGTAAATGTAAATACAAAAACAAACAAAATAGCAAGAGATTGATTACAATAGTCAAAAGAGTGATAGATCAAATTTGCCATCACACCCTCTTTGTAACAGTTACACAGCAGCATTAACTAGTTTTATGTGAATTTAATGGAAAGTATAAAAAGAGAAAGTATAGAGTTTTAAATGTACATTAAATGAAAGAAAATAAATAGACAAAAGTATTCCTAGATTTACAATGTTAATAACTTTAGAAACGCATCATCATGGGTTCGACACTCGATTCTATATACAACATTTCTATGATGTGTTTGTGATTCTAGAGAGCAGTGCACGAATGGGACTTTTATTTTGGTCTGATGATGTGACGTGTTTCAGACGCGCAGTGCTCCTCATCTGTTGTGATTCATCTAAAAAGGTTTCTAGTTTTGTGTTTTTATATAATGCAAACTGTTACATCAATTAAAGCGTTTTTTCAAGCTATGTAAAATAAATGCAGTATTGTTAAATGTAACGTTGCAATGTTTTGTTTAGTGATTTAGATACTTAGCGTTAGCCTTTAGTAACAGAGAAGTGCGTCTCAGTTCGCTCTCTATATCATGAATCAATCGTGTGATGATAAGAAGTGATGAGAGAAACTGAGAATCCGAATCATTTGAATCAAATATAATTTGTGAAATGATTCAGTGACTCGATTCAGCGGCACGCGGACTACAAACGACAACAAAAAACACAAACGAGTGAATCACAACCAAGAATGATTTCATTCAAGTGTTATTTAGATATGAACGAATAATTAAATACCAAATGTAAATAAAAAATAGTCTACCTAAATATGAACGTTCTGTGTAATTTGTCAAGTCTATTACCTCTGTCTTACTACTGAACTACGGGCTGATTGAGACGCACAGAGATTTAGTTTGCATGCATATTTCTTTCTATTAATTATTCTCATCTTAAACAGGACAAGTGTTCAGATACACAAAAAAAAAAAAAAAACTCCTGGAGGATCAACAGAGATCCATGTGACACAATATTATAAAATGGCATTTATTAAAGAGGAGATTGAAGACATGAAGATTGAAGAAACATTCATCAAACATGAAGATACTGAGGAACAAACAAAGATGGCATTTATTAAAGAGGAGAATAAAGACGTGAAGATTGAAGAGGCATTCAGAGTCAAACATGAAGATACTGAGGAACAAACAGGTTGGTTTTTATTCTCAAAGCTAAAAATGAATTGTATTTATGAATAATGTCACAGGAGTGTAGAAATGTGGAGACATTCAACAGAAGTGTTGAGATCACATGACAAATAGTACTAACACTGAATATCTTGCTTTCACAGTGTGCATTTGTTATTATGACGTCACACATAAAGATTGTAACAGTAAAATGGAATTAACCAAAACAGTGTGTGTGTGTGTGTGTGTGTGTGTGTCCCATTCTAATTCTTAACATATTCTTGAAAGAGCTTTTTTCTTATTTAATGAAATTCCTGCTCACCTAAAATAAAACTTTGTGTGTATATACAGATCAATCTAGAGGTGTGCCAAACACTGGGCATCAGCAGGAGCTTATGTGCACCATACCATCCACAGACAAATGGTTTGGTTGAGAAGCTTAATGGCACAATTCAGAGGTTATATATATATATATATATATATATATATATATATATATATATAACCTCTGAATTGGTTATATATATATATATATACCATCTATATATATATATATATATATATATATATATATATATATATATATATATATATATATATATATATATTGTAGTTGTTATTGTTGTGGTGTGTGTGTTTTCAGTTATAATACAGTTGGTTATTGATTTACAGGTCCATAATGTTTTTTTTTTTTCTTCTCCTTATACAGAACTTTGAGCAAGCTAGTGGAAAGGAAGCCAAGCTTGTGGGCAGATTATTTGGAGGCCACAATGTTTGGCTTGAGAACCAAAAAACAACTTACTACAAAGTTTTCGCCTTATTTTTTACTTTTTGGACATGAGGCTAGGTATCCATGTGAGGTACCAGACAAATATGAGGTCAGTACATTATTTAAACTAATTTGTTTTCTGCAATTCTTATTCTTAGATCAATGAAAGTATTGAGGAACTGGTAGCCGAGGAGTGCATTTCTGAATGTGTGAAACGACAGGACCGCCTTTACCAGGTTGTCAAAGAAAATATGGCACAGGTTCATTCTAAAATTAAAAAAAGAAAGCTGCAAGAAAAGCCCAGGGTCCTGCAGGTTGGAGACAGAGTGTTGCGGCAAAATATAAGGAGTCAGCAGCGAAAGGGAGGCAAGCTTGACCCAGATTATGTCGGCCCATACACCGTTTTAAATGTAAAGGACAAAAGCATTGATCTCGCTGATGACAATGGCAAAATCTACCCCAAAGTAAACCTTGATCACTTAGTGCACTTCAAAGAAGAACCACCAGCAAAAGCTCCCAAAGTCACATATGTCACAACATCCTTACCTGCCACTGCGCCTTCAGTTCCCGTTTTAACCCAGTCACTGTCTTTTGCCCACCTGTTCAACCCCATCTCGCCCATCCTGTTACTTTGCTAGTTACACAATTTACCCTGCATCATTTGCCCATACAAGCTCTTTTCTATGGATCTTGAGCGCCTCAGGCCTGGAGAGGAGCTTGAAAGTGAGGTTGGTTGTTTCCATTTGAGCATCATAATACTGACATTAACACACTGTGGTAAAACTGTGGCTATCTTGTTTATTTAAATTTTTCCGTTGCAGGTCATCAATGCATACCTTGCTTGTCTTGCAAAAAGATATGCAGGCAATGCACTTGTCATTGATTCTTTTGAAATGACAAAAATGTGGAATGGCAAAGCCTGTTTAATGAAAAGGGTAAAACTGTTTACCAATCCAGATAAAATGAATACCATGAGTTTATTTATTCATTGTGTATTGATCTTGTAATCACTTGTATGCCCATATAGACAGATATGCATAAATATGATTTGCTTCTGGGGTCTGTAAATGATGCTCACCACTGGACACTCCTGGTTTGCTCAATTCCCTGACTTCTCTCCTTTTTTTCCCCTGTACCTTGTACATTTGTAAAATTTTAAGTCTCTTTGTAGTTGATATATCCTCAACAAGGAAGGATTGTCTATATGAACTCCCTTGGTGGGGGAAGCAAGAAGTTGGCTCACTGCTGTAAGGCTGTGAGGTGGGAATCAATAATTGTGTAATGAAGCTCTTGATGATGATTATGATGATGGTGTTTTTGTTGTTGTTGTTGTTGTTGTTGTTATTGGGGTGTTTGTGTGGGTTTTTTTTTTATTTTATTTTTATGTAGTTTTTACACTCTTTTTTTCCCAAAGGGATTTCATGGACCACAAGGGATTTCAGGGCACTGAATGGAAATGTGGGACGTTACCACACAGTTTACAGAAAGACGGCAATTCATGTGGAGTGTTTGTGTGCAAAGTATGTAGCTGTTATTAAAGTAAGCAGTTTTTCTGCCATCTTATTATCATAGTGTTTTCTCTCCCTCTTCTTTTCCCTTTTTTTTCTTAGTTTGCAGAAGCCATTTTAACAGGAGGAAACCTCAGTTTCCCAAGTGATCCTGACGACATTGTGGTTATGCGTGAGGACATCGGCCAGAACCTCCTAAATGAATCTGGTAAATTCTTAAAATTGGATGAAATGCTGCACGTCATGATTATGTATAATATCATGTGTTTTTAAAAAAAAAAAAAAATTATTAATATTTTGCCCTCCCTCCCATAGAAGACCTGAGTGATTTATGCATGGCCTGTGGCAATAAATATCCTTATACAGATGACAAAGTGGACACTTGGGTATGTTTAACTGGGGGCATGATTTCATTGCTGTATATGGAACTGCTATTTAAGTGTTTATTAATCCATAATCTTAATCTCTCTCAGATTGAATGCAACAGCTGCAGTGGTTGGTACCACTGGGACTGCATGAGCAGGCCCAGTTTAGAGGAAGTCTTCATTTGTCCAGGGTGCCAAGGACCTTTATAGTGCATAATGTGCATGGCTTTTTTTCTGTTCTGTTTAAGATGTTACAGGCAGTGATGTAATTAACAAAGAATAACAACAATAAAGTCTCAGTTTAAGCATTGCAATGTAGAAATCTACCTACCGCTACGAACTGAAATCAATACTGGATGCAGATGAAGTTTGCGTATAAAGTTGCATGAAGTGGAAGCCTGTCATTCTCATTTAGTTGTGGATGACCTCACACGAAAAAAGAACATACTAATGAAACTTTTGTAACTGCATTAACAAGGTAAACACATTTAATTTAGACATGTTCATAGATTAGACAAAGGTCTGTTAGGTTTATGAAAAAAATCGTTAAACATTCTGAGATTAGCAGAGCTGATATTTTCAGTTTCACGATCATTCGCGCATGTCTGGTCATTTCTCATTAATATGCATGTATGCTCCGCCCACAGAAACCATATATCTCAGAAACCAAAAATCTCGTAACCGGATCTGGGCCAACGCTGCTTGCTGTCTGGGAATTCATATTTTTTTATTCTGTTTTTGTTAAGCGATCTGTTCTGGAAAATGCGAATTTATGCTTGCCTTCAGCTGTTAATGAACTTGCGGCTAGCTGTAACTTTTATCCACTACATTAAGGCTAATGTTAGCAAAGTTAGAAATATATTGTAAATAATAGTTAATAAGAGTTATGAAAACTAGGTATGGTAGAGACACTGGGAAGCTCGTATTAACATTTACATATTTTTTGCCTTGTAGGCTAAAGAAGTGGATGCAGAGTCTGTGAACTTGGTAAGTATTCTTCTTTCATTTACTTTGGATATTTTTTTAGCAGCTTCACACGTAAAAACCTAAATTGAATATATATCTAATTTTGTACAGATCAAGTTTGCATCTGAGTGAAGTAGAATAACATGTTTTCAGAGTTTACAAAGCAATGTAACGTTACAAATTGTACAAAACAATGACTGAAACGTGCATTGGCTTTGGCCTCATCGGTCGACTCTGTAGCATTTGCCAGACCTTATCTATTATAATCATGAAAACTAAAATGCTGTTATTCTTTGTTTTCATGTATAGATGTACAGGCAAAAAGTGTCACATACTGGCAAAGTCTCTGAGATGCTGTGTGACATGCTCAGGATTTATGATCGTGAGGTGAGTTTAAGTCAAAGACTACAACTCTAGTATCGAACCCAGAATAACTTTGCTTGCTTGTTCATTGTTATTTTTGCTTGTCTTTCAAGGATGTGCATAGATATTTATTTATTCTGCACATAAGCTCCTGCTGCACCCTTCACATGGAATTTGCCGCAGAATAACTTAAAACTTAGTAAATTGATTCCTTTGAGTGTTTTTAAGTCAAAAATGAGATGTTTCGAGTTGTTTTTAACTGAGATTTCATTGTAAAAATTGGCCTTCAAACTGTTTCTTTCTTTATTTATTTGTTTTTATTTTGTCTTTGTATGTATGTATTGTTGTGATGTAACTTAGCTGCCTATCTTGGCCAGGTCTCCCTTGCAAAAGAGATTTTTAATCTCAATGGGCTTCTCCTGGTTAAATAAAGGATATAATAATAATAATAAAAAATATCAACATAAAGTGCACTGTAGCTCTTCGTGCCCTAGCAGTACACTTATGTGAAGATGGCCCACAGTTTTTTAAGACATGGAATGTAAGTATTCAGTGCACTCACAAAACAGGATACATTTTTGTGCTTACCAGGGTTTTTTAGTCTTTGCTTCATTAACAAATTACCATAACAATATACAGTACAGACCAAAAGTTTGGACACACCTTCTCATTCAAAGAGTTTTCTTTATTTCCATGACTATGAAAATTGTAGATTCACACTGAAGGCATCGAAACTATGAATTAACACATGTGGAATTATATACAGTACATAACAAAAAAGTGTGAAACAACTGAAAATATGTCATATTCTAGGTTCTTTAAAGTAGCCACCTTTTGCTTTGATTACTGCTTTGCACACTCTTGGCATTCTCTTGATGAGCTTCAAGAGGTAGTCTCAGACATAAAGTATTATTCAATGTTTTTTTACCTAATGGTTATTATAATTGGCATTCGGAGATGGACACTTCTTGACTGGCAAGACGGCCGCGAGAGGAAACTCAAACAGTGAAAGTGAGTTGTTCAAAACCTTTCTTTTTAGTAAACTCTGTGTACACAAACAATGTTCTCAATGCTTGAATTCATGTAGAGACCCAGGCCATACTTCCAGCAAAGTTTCATCAAAATAAAGAAAACTCTTTGAATGAGGAGGTGTGTCCAAACTTTTGGTCTGTACTGTATATTCAACTTTATTTCATTCTACTTTTGCAAATTCTCTATGTATGTTCTTGTCTAGTTTTTAAATTTGGGCCAATTCAGTGTAAACTGAAAAGGCCTGCCTGGTCAAGTATGAGTTTATGCTGAGTGACATCCCCATGTTTCCTGAGGCCTTTGTGTTACTTTTAGTAGGAAATGTAGTTTAAAGCATTTTTGCATTTGGTACGTTGTCTTCTGCACTAAAGGAAGGAACTTTATTTATTTTATTTATTTTATTTATTTTGATTTGCCATGTTGCAAAATAATGGCCATGGCTGTAAAAAATTCTAATCATTGTTTTAACAGTTTCTAATTTGATTTATTGTTACATGTTTACAGAGATTTATATAAACAGTTGTACAAAATAGATAAAGAATGTAATAGTAAATAAAAACCCTTTAATTATATGTCAACAGTTCTGTGTGTGTTGCTTTTTAGTATTTTGAACTAAAATATTTATCAGGCTATGCATTATTCAGAAGTGTATTTCTTGAATAAAATATTTTATTTAAGTTGTATTTAAATAAAAACAATAAGAATTGAAAACATAAACTTTACAAATGCTACACTTAAGTTTTAAGTACACGGTACTTAAAATTTAAAAAAAGGAAAGTAAAATATTTAAGTTTAGTGTAATTGTAATTTTTAAGTATGTTTACTTTAAAAATCTTAGGTAATCAGTTTCCACAAAAGTTTTGAGTACTCTGAACTTATCGGGTTTTACAGTGTACGCTCAGCGATCTACAAATGCACAGTACGCGATTCACATATAAAATCCGGGCAAAGTTGTGCTTGTATTATAAAAAAAAATATTTGTATGTTTTTGTTTTTTTGCAATTCTATTTTTTTTTTACTTGTGAATATAATTCATGTTTGTGGAACTCTAAGATTTATTTGTGGATCTCATTCTATTTATTTTGTGAATGTGCTTGGTTTTTGTCAATCGCTTTACATTTATTTGTGGATCATAATGTATTTATTTGGAATTATGCAACAATTCTAACTATACCTTGACTTTAAGATACTTTTAAAGGTACTTTTTAACTTTAATAGGAAACTTTTACTTAAAAGTACAGGTAAGTATAGAAATCACACCAATCTATTACAGAAATATGGACCTGGTACTTTTTTCTTATAAAATTTCCATTTTGTACCTACTACAGTCTCTTTACCACGATTTCTTTGTAGTTCATAATTTGTATATTTATGTAGATTTTTTGGTTTGGTGGGCACAGGTTTCACTGGGCAACAATGCTGTTCAAGTCAGCAAAAGCTGATTTAGACGACTCAACCGCAGCAGGATGTCCCTCTTCACACAGGAACTTGCTGTATTGCTGTTTGGGAGAGATGTTCTGGGATCATCTAGTCTGACTGGGAGTGGGTCGCAGAAACAGCAAGTAGACTCAGAGAAAGTCAATGCACTTATTGGTTTGTATGAAATCTTTTTCTTTTAGCTATTTTTCCGAGTTTCAATACCCCAAAACTCTATGTGTAATCATGTGTACAAAACAGCTGCATACTGTAAGCATTAGTTGTCTATTCTGAATGAATGTAGGTATGCTTAACAAATGAGAATTACGTCATTCCCTTTTTGTTTGAGTCCCTGGCACTTCACTGTCAGAGGTGAGAGCTGTAAAAAGAAAAAAATGTAACCATGAAAATGTTGTTACCAAAAAGAAAAACTAAGTACAGATTTATTAGGGCACTTACCTAGTTCAGGCATCTAACCTTGTTAAATGGAGAACTACTGTTCTACAGAGTGAAGCATTAGTGATGCATCATTAGTAATGAACACCTGCTGTTAACAAGCAGAATCACTGCAGGAGGAACAACAAGAACAGAGAAAAGAGAAGAGGTAACAGGAGAAGTCAAACAGGTGAAATCAACTGGAATAAAAGACTTTTAAAACTTTTCAATTGAAGTCACCATTATGGGTAGTGCTATAGTTGAGCCCTTTGAGTCTTAACTTTTGTTTAATTAATTTTCTTTCATGAATTGCAATAACACTTTACTAAAAATAGAGTGAAGGAGAAAGAGATCAGCTGAAGTTAAATGTTTATGACTTTCAGTGGACTGTGATACATTAATCACTAGTAACTCAAAGCAAGCTGCGTTTGTATGAAAGAATAGAGTGAGTCCACGATACCAGGATGACAGAATTAATAAATTGTCCACATAATATTGAATTAAGCTTTAATAATTTATTAGCTAACCAAACACAAAGCTACCACCAAGAAAAATTATCAAGCATATAGCACTGACTTAAGTTGCCCTGAATTTCGTGTCTGGCTAATCAGAATCAAGCATTCCACTAGCCTGGCGAGCCAGACTTACATCAAGATGTTTAGTCTGGAAACTCTCCATAGACGCGGCTTACTCCGAGGGGCGGGATAAACGGTTGTCTCTCAAAATCCCTATGCACGCAATAGGATAGCGCTTCAACCAATCAGAGCAACGAAGAAGGTGACGTAGTCACTTTTTCCGTATCCAGTCGGCAAAACTCCAAACACATCTTCCTTTTTTAAAAATGACTTAAGTGCCGTTCTTTGCTCGTTTCTTAAAGAAAAACTTAACTCCAAGTCCTCCAGAGTCGCGGCCAAAGCCGATTCGAAAGACCGCTGTTCGACAGCTGCAGCCGCCATTCTTTGTTTTTCAAGTGCCAGCCGTCGCAACTCTGTCGTCATATGTTAAGCCCGCCCCGCCTACTCTATACGCGTTGTGATTGGCCTGACCCAATTTGGGTTTTTGCAGCTAGAAGGTCTATTGAGAGTGTCTAGACCCACCTGGCTGCAAAATAATTTTTGCTGCCGCTAGGGTGCGTCTAGATTTCTAGGCTAGCATTCCACAGTACCGTGTAATAATTTAATTTAAAGCACAGCCAGCACAAAATCAGACTTTTTTTTTTTTTTTGGGGGGGGGGGGGGGGGCTCTTTTTATGCCTTTTATTGTGATAGGACAGTACAGTAGAGAGATGACAGGAAAGAGCTGGGAGTAGAGAGTGGAGCGGGATCGGCAAATGACCTCGAGACAGGAATCAAACTAGGATCACCCTGAGCACAGTTGCTCTATATGTCATAACAAGATGATAACATATATAACATCATAAGAAATAGTTTAAAGTGCCCCTATTATGCCTTTTCAAATATGATATTTCATGTAGTGTGTCATGTAGCTGTATGTGAACATAAACTATCTGCAAAGTTGTGACGCCGACAGTGCACTATAAATGAAGTTTTTGTCTATCAAAAAAAAGAACCTAAACGAGTCGTCAGCAATTAAAATCTTTTTCTGTTACGGCCACACGTCACGAGCTACACATTTGCGTAATGTCCGCCCACGTTCTATGTCGCGAACAACTTGCCCGCCCACAAACAGTACAATTTTCACGTGGATTACATCATGTCAAGAAGACGCTGTATCCTGCGCTGTGAGAGTAAATTTGTTTTATATGTCCTTCCGAAAGAGTAATCTACAAAGAATGAGTGGTTAACATTAATTTTTTCAACAACACCTCAGCAGTACAATTCCAGTCTTGGGTTGTGTTCGCGTCATTTTACTGATGACTGCTTTTCCAATCTCGGGGAGTAACGTTACAACGCGAGATTCACCAAACGCTTGGTTTAAAAAAATGGATCAGTGCCCAGTTTATTTGGACCGGCTTGCTCCTCTGAACTTCTACCTGTAATGATGCTTCTTAAAGCAAAGTTCGGGAGGAGCACGTCAGATACTTAGCCTAATTAACACAGCTGGAACTCACTCAAGCCAATCTACATCATGCATAAATACAGCCGACTCACCTCTACCCATTTGACGGATTATCAGCATTCGGTTTGCACCTTTTGCCATGACATCACAGATCTTTCCCAGGATTTACAGGATTCATCGCGGTCTCTGCTTGACCAGCCACGCACGCTCTCACCAAAGCCCTTAAAATGTAATCTCGCCCCCACCGGCGTCACTTCCAAACTTCTTCCCCGGCATCCTCTTGTCATCCGGCCGGGCCAACAATTCCTCCGATCGGAAAGTGGATCGTTTTTAATGCCTGAGGCAAACGCTGATCAATTCCGACGCACCGTCCTCGCGGAGGATAAACAAAGTGAATCCGTACGATCTTAGTTATTCGTTTCCCTTCAATCAGCCAACCTCACTCTTAAATCCACTCCAGCAGGGCAGCCAATATTTCCAGCAAACTCGCAAAGCCCCGTACTCCCCTCGTTCGATACCACCACCGCCCCGCATTAGACCCGGCTCGTGCACTGGGTCTCACCGGCAGGCCTTCAACGAGCCTGGGCCGCGCCCCAGAGCTCATCGCACCAAAGCCACTCACTGCCCGCTTTGGCTCAACCATTTAACGTGGCTCTCCCGGCCACAGCATCGAATGCAGCTCTCGTAGCAGACACTATAGCCTGAAGACGTCTCCGCTAGAGACACAGGTCATGTTGCAAATAAATTTTAGAAACAGTTGCAAAGGTAGGTCATTTTTTGCTAAAGGCTTTTAAACGATGTTGTGACATAAAATGATGTCAATGTAATTTTTGTACCTAGGATTGAAGAAACTCCGTAAAACACAACAAATTACTCAGTTTCTGAATTAATATTATTTTTATTTTTAATTTTAAATTACACATTCCACTCATAATCTGACAAAAGATCGATTTTCGAGAAATAAGTGTTTGCCTAAATGACTATAAATAAATATTAAAATAAAAATAAATAAATAAATAAACAGAGCAAGTGCAACTAAGCACTCGTGATGTGCATATTGCAAGCACCTCTCTCCAAGTCTCTAGCGGATGTGCCACTAGGCTAGCTTTTCAACACTTATTACTTTGCATGGTTAAGAGGAAAATGTCTTTTTAGCATCTTATTTTCAAAGCATGCCTGAAGTTGCTAAATTTTTTACAATTATAGGATATTTCACTAAATATTAGGGCTGGGTATTGTCACCAATTTGGCGATTCGATTCTTATTTTTATGGTTTCGATTCGTTTTGATATCTATTTCATTTAAAATGTTAGTTTTGCAGACATGTGATCCATATTTTGATATAAATGTTGGTAACTGAAACTCTCCTACTTAAGTTTATTACTGAAATACACATCTACATTAATAATAGGGTGCACACAGTTGTTATTTTAAACGACTTTTATTTTAAATGAACACTGTAACAAGAAGTCATAAATATGTGCATCCATTGTACACCATGTAAACAAACTGCAAAATGCACATTACTGTAAAAAAATAAAAAAGACTGTAAATGTGCAACAGTGAAATCTATTAAGAACTTCAAACATGTTTAAGAAATAAAACTTTTTTCTAAATTCAAAACACTCAAAACAGGCCCATCATAAAGCCTTTGTCTGCTTATACAAAACATTCTAACTGTCCATAAAACTAACAGTTCTTAATTAGAGCCTAATCATTTTTCTGCAAAAGAAGCAGCTGATCAACATGTTCTGATCTGATCTAAGGCAGCTCCTTTGCGCTGTGATTAGATCACCAGCGGTTGAGAAAACTCTCTCAGCAGGAACACTAGTGACACCTTCAGGATGAGAGGTGAATATTCATATCCTCTTACGTGAAGCACGTGCATTAAGAATAGATTCGGGGATTTCCCGAATGGATATAGTTGCATTCAACTGAAGATCGATTAAAATCGGAGAATCAATATTTTTTACCCAGCCCTACTAAATATGTTGCTATGTGCTTTGGAAAAGACGTCGCTAAGGTAATCTGAGAAGTTGCAAAATCTGGTAACAATTTGTCCAATTGGTAACACTACCATACTGCAACATACAATCTACCCGCCCCACCTTCCCACAGCACGCGGTTTTAAATGTGTTTTTATTCTAAGTTCACAAAGCTTGAACTTAAGAATGCAGCAATTTCTCGTGCAAGATCGTGCTTCCAGTCTTATCCATTCACATATGAATGTAAGTCTATGGAATGACGCGGCCTCCAGCTCCTGTAGCAAACACTACCGTGATGCTGCCTCTGCTAGCAATGCAGGCTACACGGGTTCTTCAGGACTCCCATCCCGTGGCCCACAGATCAAGCCAGCGTGAGGCTGCCTCTGCTTGCAACACAGGCCCACAAATCTCAGCCTTTTTCCTGCAACTACTAATAACCGTTTTTTCTTTTCAGTGGCCTCCTGTAGCAGACCGTAGAGCACCAATGAGCTGACGATTGTTTTTACATGTCACCGTGCAATTTAATTTTCGTTTGACTAAATCACATTCAATTGAAATTACCACTTAATCTTTAATATTTGGCCATTTCTTTACAACAGACATGTTGGAATTGCAAATCCTTGGATGCGGACATCAAAGCTGGCACTCTTCCGAATTTATCATTACATTCAGTCATTTCACAAATAACCAGCATTTCCCCCGTAGGTGGCATGAATTAAATGAGGGTTTCACATTAGCCAATCGAAGTGGCTACTAGCATAATTCTTGGGTACGAAATGCCCTCTAGTCTATCTGTCAGCTCCGCATAACTCCCTGTTTCCAAGGATTGTCGCCTAAAAAAAAAAAAAAATCCTCTTCACGAATTCTCTCACATTAGTAGGACATTGATCGTGCAACCAATTCATTAAATCATGGGTCTTCACACTGGCAAAAGTCGACGTCACCTCAGCTTTTAAAGCTATGCCATCCATCCAGAACCATGGCACTTATTTAGGGTACGTTAACACAAGAAGCCTATGTCATATACCTAACTTTCAGATGCAAGCAGCACCAAGATTTTCTGACGTTATCAGAAGCGGCTTTTGGATTTGGCAAACATTTTACGTAAAGTCATCCTCAAAGCATCTACCCCTTTTTAGACAACTCAAATTGAGTATCGAACTCCCTGTCAGATGCTGCTAGAGCGTCCCGGTGGTGCAAATGTTTCTCTTTCGACTCTCAACTACCGGCAAAACGTACCTGTCTGAAGCCGCGAGTATTAAACTCGCGTCAGACCCTGCGAGAGCCTTTCCGCTCGTAAATGTTTTCCTTCAACTACCAAAAAAAAAAAAATAAAAAACTTTCCATCCCTGACCTTTTCCTCACTACGGTCGCCGAGGTATTCCCGTCTGATGCCGTGAGCATTGGCCTCCCGTCAGACACCCAAGGAGCCCCCGACCACAACTTACCTTTCCGTCCCACGTCCTGCGGGGCCCACCCGTCCGATGCCGTGAGCATTGGTCTCCCGTCGGATGCGCAGGGGCCCCCAGGTCGGACACCTAACCTTTTCGACACCACAGCCGGCGAGGCATACCCGTCCGATGTCGCGAGCCTTGGTCTCCCGTCGGACGTCGGCAGAGTTCTCCCGGTCGGGTTACTTACTTGGCGCCTGCAAGCGAGACTTATCCATGCGATGCCGTTTGCATTGGTCTCCCATCGTATGTCGCGAGAGTCGCCCGCACCAGGCGTCCCAAAACCTTTTTACCTGCCAAACCAAGAAGACCCACTCGTCTGACGTTCTGAGTCTTGATCTCCCATCGGAGGCTTCATGGGTCCTCTCGGTCAGCACCAATAGGGGCCGATCGACCAGTAGAGCCCTAATGCCAACATCGTAAGCTGCTCCGGCCAAGGCAACCCGGGTTCTCCTGATCGGGCCCCAACCACGCTGCTCCTCCTTCGGCCGGTAGGGCTCAGCCGTTCCAATGCTGTGCGCATCCCGTTGAGTATCGGTTGAGCTCTCCCGACCGGACGCCCTAAATCCCGTAATCCATACAAGCAGCCGGTAGAGCCTTTCGACCTGATACAAAAACCTCTCCCATCAGAGTACGAAAGGCTCCCCCGGCCAGCTAACCAAACATCTTCTCCCAAACAACGGCCCCCGCCAGATCTCAGCGCTTTGGGGGGTCCTCTGCTGGCGGCTGTCCTACATTGCTTATTGGGGGGTACTCTAGGTTCGGGCCATTCCCGAGCTCGGAGCCCTTCCCCGGACAGCACGCCAAACATGCTTACATACTCCAGCTAATTATATGTAAGTGGGAACTCGTGAAATGATGCTTCTTAAAGCAAAGTTCGGGAGGAGCACGTCAGATACTTAGCCTAATTAACACAGCTGGAACTCACTCAAGCCAATCTACATCATGCATAAATACAGCCGACTCACCTCTACCCATTTGACGGATTATCAGCATCCCTCCACCACCCCATCTCCTCACTCCGAGTTCCTTCTACACATATACATAGGGGGGGGGTACTCTAGGTTCGGGCCATTCCCGAGCTCGGAGCCCTTCCCCGGACAGCACGCCAAACATGCTTACATACTCCAGCTAATTATATGTAAGTGGGAACTCGTGAAAGTATGATTAATAATTGATGATTGTATTTTCTAGCGATCGTTTAAAATATGTCTGTCTTTGTGTACGTTATGGTGTGTAAGAACCCCGCACATGTCTTGGTAACCGGCTAACTTTCTGTAGCTGTAACTTTCTGTTTCTGTAGTTCTGTTGTTCAGCTGTGAGTGCAATGTAGTCTAAAAATTGTGATTGATGCAGCTTGACTGTCTGTCTGCCTTATTAGTTTAAGTAATGATAATGATAAACGATGGCTTAACGCAGTGTTATGCATTATACAATGTTGAAGTTCACAACGTAGAGGTGTGCCGGTTCACTTACAAAAGCAAATTGCAAGCACTTTTAACAGGTAACATATGACACCCACTGAGAAACGTCCTGCTCCAGTCGTGCTTGCAAAACAGTTTCTTGTCGATGTGCCACTTCAACCGTTTCATCGTCAGACTCCGGCTCGAATTGATACGGTAAAATCGAGGCTATCTTTTCTCTGTATTGACATGTCTCCACAGCTGTCATTCAGTTATGGCAATGGGCGTTTCGTTTTGCGCTGAAGCCGTAGACCAATCATGAAGGACTGCATCATCTGACCAATCACAGCAGTGAGGGCTCACGGAAAGGAGGGGTTTAGAGAGACTGATTCTTCGAACTGCTTCACACGAGTCGTTTACGAGTCATTTAGAAACGGGGTAAAATTAAATCTAATTTTGGAGAAAACTAAAGTGTTTTTTGAACTTGCATACATGTAAACCTGTTTTAAGAGACTAATACAACAATATTAACTACCTTTAAAATGGCATAATAGGGGCACTTTAATAGCTGTGATACTGGGTTTGAAATTAAATGTTTTATGACAGGAAACACAAGCATCTAGCCTTGGAAAAAACAATCTTAAAAAATAAAGTTTCTATTTATAAACCCAAATAGGAAATAAAATGGTTATCGAATAAGCATGTGTCCTATTCTGTGTTCTAAACTCCTGAAACATTGTCTTAATTTAGAGAAGTCAATTTAATTGCAATTTATGAAAGAAGTCAATTAGATCTGTAAGAGGGGGTGAGTGTGAAAAAATTCAGATGTAATCCCGTTTGTAATCACTGGCATTTTTCAGAAGTAACTGTAATTTAATTACACATGTTTTCTCAGTAACTGTAACTAATTACAATTACATTTATTTTGTAATTAAATTACGTAATTCCGTTACATGTAACTAGTTACTCCCCAACACTGATTATAACTGACAACTAATGAAAATCCCAATTCAGTATCTCAGAAAATTAGAATATTGTGAAAATGTTAAGTATTGAAGACACTACGCACAGACGTATGCAAGACATGGGTTTCAGCTGTCGCATTCCTTGTGTCAAGCCACTCTTGAACAACAGACAGCGTCAGAAGTGTCTCGCCTGGGCTACAGACAAAAAGGACTGGACTGCTGCTGAGTGGTCCAAAGTTATGTTCTCTGATGAAAGTAAATTTTGCATTTCCTTTGGAAATCAGGGTCCCAGAGTCTGGAGAAAGAGAAGAGAGGCACAGAATCCACGTTGCTTAAGGGCCAGTGTAAAGTTTCCACAGTCAGTGATGGTTTGGGGTGCCATGTCATCTGCTGGTGTTGGTCCACTGTGTTTTCTGAGGTCCAAGGTCAACGCAGTTGTATACCAGGACGTTTTAGAGCACTTCATGCTTCCTGCTGCTGACCAACTTTATGGAGATGCAGATTTCATTTTCCAACAGGACTTGGCACCTGCACACAGTGTCAAAGCTACCAGTACTTGGTTTAAGGACCATGGTATCCCTGTTCTTAATTGGCCAGCAAACTCTCCTGACCTCAACCCCATAGAAAATCTGTGGGGTATTGTAAAGAGGAAGATGCAATATGCCAGACCCAACAATGCAGAAGAGCTGAAGGCCACTATCAGAGCAACCTGGGCTCTCATAACACCTGAGCAGTGCCACAGACTGATCGACTCCATGCCACGCCGCATTGCTGCAGTAATTCAGGCAAAACGAGCCCCAACTAAGTATTGAGTGCTGTACATGCTCATACTTTTCATGTTCATACTTTTCAGTTGGCAAAGATTTCTAAAAATCCTTTCTTTGTATTGGTCTTAAGTAATATTCTTATTTTCTGAGATACTGAATTGGGGTTTTCATTAGTTGTCAGTTATAATCATCAAAATTAAAAGAAATAGACACTTGAAATATATTAGTCTGTGTGGAATGAATGTATACATCATACAAGTTTCACTTCTTGAATGGAATTAATCAACTTTTTGAAGATATTCTAATTATATGACCAACACCTATATATACTAACAGCTATGAAAAAGTAACTTTTAGCAACGTATGGAAATTGAAAGCACATTAGTAGAATGGTATTTTTTTTCAGAAGCTGTATCAAACCAGCAAAGTGTACATTCTTTGTTTTTAATAAGCATTCACAACACAAAGCTATTTGATTGAAATTCATTTGAAAAGAGGACAATTAATGCTAATGATTTCAGATTTAATACACTTTTAAGTAGCATGGTAATTTCACCTGGTTTCCAATCCAGCATGCAAATTACACATTTATAAAAACTTCTCTTTTTATTGTTTTTTGTGGGTTTAACTTCTTATTATCTCATGACAAGGCCAACTTTGACATTTTTCATATTCGCCTGGACTCAACCTGCTTCCCCTTTCATTCTGTGAAAAAGTACCAGCAATTACAATGACAAACAGTTTGCACTTGCTTATTTCAGAAGAGTGAACAGAACTTCAGAGCAAAGCGTGAAAACCAGCTGAAGAGTGGATTTTCCCTGGTAAACAATAAATTAATATACTTACACTACATCTAACTTCCTTTAAGTGATTATTTTTGGATTATGTCTGCTTTTTTAAAATGCCCTAAATGCCTTCAATGTAATTTATATCAATCGGTTAAAACATGAGCTGTTTGTTATACGGTGTATTCCCTAGGTTTTAGGTTTTTATTTTTCTACTTAGACAATCTGTTATATAATCATATCCTTTAAATGTTCTGATTTGCGATGATTTTGTACAGGTCAATTTCAGATCCTGAAACGAGAATGTCGACTGCCGTACCCATGAATTCTTTTGTCATCCAGCTGCAACCACCAATACAAACAACAGCAGCTGGGACTGCGCCAAATGCTCCTGTGCCCGTTTATGTACAACAGCTGGCGGGAGTTTCACCTCTTTATGGACTTCAGGCATTTCTGACAGGCCAACCAAAAGCTCTCGGGGTGAGACATTTTTTATTATCTCACATCATTGTTTTTTTATTAGTGCATGAATAAATTCTAAAGAAGGAGTAAAGACAATAAAGACACAAACATAAGGTTTGTTATTTGAAATGTACAGTGTTTTAGGAGCAAGCTTTAAAAAAATCTGAAGTAAAGTGTAAATTTTGCATTTACGCAAATCAGTATATGAATTATGTATGTAACATAATACAACAAACATGTAATTTAAAAATTACACACTTGTAGGTTTTTTTCCCTAGAGCAATAATAAGTCCATTTAAAACTGTTTTACTTTATAAAAGACTCTTTTGTTTTGTTTTTCTTGTCCTACACAGACTGTCCAGATAATGATTGGTCTGATGACTCTCCTGTTTGGCATTGTGTCGACTGTTCATGCAGCATCCATCTTTGCCTATAGTGGGATTCCTTATTGGGGATCTCTCATCGTAAGAAATTATACAGTTTAGTGTTCTGTCTTCTATAATACGAGCTACAGTAGGTAGTCAACCAAAAATGTCTATTACCGCCATGTGTACCGACACAAAGTAAATACAACTCAATCACTCAATGACACTCGCAAAATCAACAGGTTGTCAGCATTGCTCAGTAATGCTGGGACTGTAGTATTCCTTTATAAATGAATATAAAATAATGATTAAATTAGTGGCAATAGTAATAATAACAATAATTATTGGAATAATTGTTCCAACTATTTGACTACTTTTACAGTCAAATATTATCGTGACAGTAGTGCTTAAAGTGTGCTTACTTTTCAAAGGCAGAGATAAGGTGCAGTAAAATGTCTCAGTTTATAAATCTAACCATGATTCCCTGAGATGTGGAATGAGACACTGCATCTTCTGACGCTATAGGGAATGCAATCAAGCAAGTGTCTTAAGCACAACAATCTAATGATACACATGACAGGAAAAAGTTTATTCTGGTTGAGTACCATCTGTACATATTCCAACAAAAGCCTCAATATTTGCCCTTTTCTCTCTTCTCAGTATATTATTGCAGGTTCACTCTGTGTTGCTGCAGAAAACAAACATAATTCACCCTCCAGTTTGTGTTTGGTATGTACACAACACTTGTTTTTTACGGGTCCAAGCACCAGAAGTGCTACAACACTGTATTGTATCCGTTGGTGTTCTCATTATTATTCAATTTTTTTTCTTCCACTATGAGTGTATGTCAGCCCATTGAACTGCTTGTGGAAAGGTTTGAAATTTAGCACACAGATAGAGGACAGTCCCAACATTAACCTTAGCAAGATAGGAGTCTCTAACTCAAACTCTCTAGTGCCACCACTTGTCCAAAGTTTCACTAATGTTTATGCCAGTAACTTTGAACCGTAAAGCCCAGAAATATTTTTTTTTCTCTGAATTCTTGGCTCATGCTGAGTCAAATGAAGTCTAAAAGTAAAAAATGTAGTTGTTTTTTCTTTAGTTGTTTGTTTTTATTTGAATACTATATTTTAAGAACACATTTGCGTATCAGTACTCAACTCGGTATGTGTCTTCGGCACAATGTCCTGACCGTACTCAAAAGGTTTGGGGGCCACCTTGTGGCCAAACGTTATACGAAATAAATTTTAAAAATGCTAAAAACGTGATTAAATTGGCCTGTTGTAACAAAAGATCTCAATATATTCCTTGAGTCATGCAGAGAACATTGATACCAATTATGCAATAATTGGATGAACTTCCTGTCCGCCATTTTGATTAATGTTGAAAACCTACTTTTTCAAACTTCACATAGACTGTTGATCAGATTTTCACCAAATTTGATTTGGATCATCTTCAGACCACACTGACAAATAGTTATGGATTTTGTGTCGACATACAAAGCGGTTTTCGTTTAACGCATCAATAAATTTGCTGAAAAGATGCTAAACTGCATCTGAGGCCGTATCTCTGCAATACTTTCACATAGACGGTGGGCCGAGGGTCCGTATCTGCTTTACTTTTCGAAATGGATGATCCCCATGGAGGGAGAACCTGGATTTGTAAAGTTGGGACAGTTGTTTTATTCTTAACGATATGAAAAGTGTTACCACTCCCATTTATTGCACATTTTCCACGAAATCATAATTCGCGACCCGTAAATATGCAGGCAAACGCGGTTGCCTACTATATCAGTTGAGCCAATAGCGCGGCAAGATATTGACACGGGATTATTATTAACCAATCAGATGTAGTTTATTTCGAACAGCTGTTACACGAATGATTTAGCTATCAGACACCAGCAGCAGCAGCAGCGCATTGATCATCGTCAAGGACATTCTTTGTGTGATTGGAAGTAATCATTTAATTAGAATATGATATCTATATAAAATGTTTGTTTTGTACACTGTGTTGTTCAAACGCGTGTAAGCGTCTCGTTAGTGTCGTTTTAGTAGGGTAACGTTTCAGTTGGCGAACTAGTAGTAGCCATAGCCGTTGTAGAATATCATATTTAATATCTATTTAATATTTACTATCATATTCTCGGGCTAGGCCTTTTCAAGCCAATGTAAAAGTTTGCCAACAAATTTCGTGTAGTTTTTTGTACTAATCTTATATTGTTACTGCAACTACACTGCACATATCTGTATATGTTGTTCATACTGTATATCTATTTTGCTCTTATATATAATATATTTAATTTATATTATTGTAAACCATACTATCTTAACTGTATACTACTGTCCATACTGCACTGTACAGTACAGGTCAAAAGTTTGGAAACATTACTATTTTTAATGTTTTTGAAAGAAGTCTCTTCTGCTCATCAAGCCTGCATATATTTGATCAAAAATACAGAAAAAACAGTAATAGTGTGAAATATTATTAGAATAGTTTTCTATTTGAATATACTTTAAAAAGTTATTTCTGTGATGCAAAGCTGAATTTTCAGCATCATTACTCTGTATTACATCATTACTCATTACACTGTCTTCAGTGTCACATGTGACATCCAGTCTATCACATGATCCTTTACAAAACATTATAATATTCTGATTTATTATGAGTGTTGGAAACAGTTCTGCTGCCTAATATATTTGATGAATAAAAGATTAAAAAGAACTGCATTTATTCAAAATAATAAATAAAAAAAATTCTAATAATATAAATCTTTAGTATCACTTTTTATCAATTGAACACATCCTTGCTGAATAAAAGTATTGATTTTATAGCAGCAGAACTGTTCCCAACTTTGATAATGAATCATATTAGAATGATTTCTAAATGATCATGTGATAATGATCCTAAAAATTCAGCTTTAAATCACAGAAATAATTTAAAGTATAATAAATTGAAAATCAATCATTTTAAATTGTAATATTAATAATATATAACAATGTAACATTTTTTCTGTATTTTTTTTTTTTTTTTTACAAATAAATGCAGGCTTGATGAGCAGAAGAAACTTCTTTCAAAAACATTAAAAATAGTTATGTTTCCAAACTTTAGACCTGTACTGTATGTCTAATACTGCACCGCCTGTCTATACAATATAATACCAACCTTCCTTTGCAGTTTCTTCAACTAATACTGCCTTCTCTCTTCTCCTTTGTGCTCGTTTTATCTTTGTGATATTTGTGAAATGGCTGTAGCACTCCCTGTGGTAGCCAGTGTTAGCTGGTTTGACTAACTGGTTTGTAGGTTCATGGCTTTGTAACTTGTATTCCTGTACTGCCTCTTCTGCAATGATACCTTCTCTGCCCTCAAGGTCTTTCCACAGAAACACTGATTTAATACATTTCTCCCAACTTATGTCTGTGAAGGGAATGGTGGGTCCACCACTTCCCTCAAATATATGCATACAGCACTTCATGTTTTGCCATTGCTTCCAAGTAAACATGGGCGGGAAAAAGAGTATTGTCTGTCTCGTTTCCAAGCAATACCATTGTCAAATGTGTTAAATCAGAAGGATGTATTTATTAAAGATTACAAAGAAATGACAGGACCTCGTATGACAAAAGGTGATTACATAAAATAAAAATGGTACAAATGGATAACGTTACCTCTACGTACTCATTTTGTGTCAAACTGAATATGTAGCAAAATTAGGTAAAATATTTCTCATCTTAAATAACACAATCTTAAATCCTGGGCGCGAAGCGCGCCTGTGTGTTCAGAAACGCGTCACCAACACCGACACTTTCCATGCACGCTATTGGATGAAGGCATCAAATACGTCATGCAGGTCGGACCCCGCACGTAGTTGCTTGCTCTATTCGCCGGGAAAATAACCTGGAGAAAGTTATCGATATTATAGTAATGGACAAAGTGTGTGAGTGGCAACAATTTTTATTTACTTTGTTGAAAAGCGTAGCGGTTACATATAAAAAACTGGGTTATCCCTCACCACAGATCGTTTGAAAACACGAAATCTCCACTCGGCCCACCGTCTAACATATTTGCATCAAATTTTGTATGTACCATTGTCACCTCACACTGACCATACTACATCAATTTGGTAACAGCGCCACCTATTGGTCGAGAGTGATAAACTATTCATTAACCATCAATAATGATTTTCAAAGCACTGTTAATAACTTATTAACTTATTAATAAACTATAATTAGGGCCCGAGCCCAAAAGGGCGAAGGCCCTATTGTTCTTCTAAGGATTCTTATTTGTTTTTTTTTTTTTCAACCGTTGGGGCACTTTTGGGGGCCTTAACATACTCAAAAACTCTTGAAAATTTGCACACACGTCGGAATCTGCCGTCGTCCGGACGCCACAGAGGCTGGGACCCGGGCGTGGTTCAGGGCCTCTACAGCGCCCCCTGGAACACAGTTTGAAAACTTGATGTACTGCGCACACATACTTGCACGTACTCATATGAAACTCGGTACACATATAGAACTCATCGAGCTGAACAACTTTTGTACTCTATGTCATGGGCTCCACGCAACAGGAAGTGAGATATTTAGGGCTGTTTAAAAAGCGCATGCTCTGGAATTTAACGTACTCCTCCCAGGAATTCCATGGGATTGTCACCAAACTCGGTCAGCATGATCTCAAGACATTGGGGACGCTAAATTGCGAGGAGATTTTTGATATCTCGAACGGTTTGGCCGTGGCAAGGCGACAAAGTTATGGCGAGAAATGAGAAACAGGAAGTGTCTAATAACTGTTGCACACATTGCCTGATTCTGATGAAACTTCACCAGTTTGTTCCTTGTATGATGCCGATTCCATAAATGTGACTATTATGAGTCAAAGTTATAGCGCCACCAACTGGCAGCAGGAAACGTGTCATTTTCAAAATGCTTTGAAATCAGCCTCTTAATTTTACTCGATTTTCTTTAAATTTCATCAAAATCATGTCAAAACACGGCCGATAGGAATATGTAAAGGGGTCGATGATAAATCAAATGCTGTTGCCATGGCAACGTGTCAAACTTTAAAATTACATTCCTGTCTTTTCGAGGCAGATAACATGCTTAGAATTTCATGAAACTCAACACACACATCAATATTAATGATAGTTAGACACTGGCAAAAGGTCATAAATGGGCGTGGAGCAGGCACTCTATAGCGCCATCTTTTGACAAAAGTTGGGGGGTTAGTTTTTCCTACAGTCACCAAACTCTGTACATATATTCTTCCCATCAATCTGGACAACTTTCTAAATCAAACTCATTAGCTAAGACCAACAGAAAGCCGGCTATTTTGATTTGAAGGTGGATTTTTTGAAAAATCAGGTAGTAAACAAATTCACACTACTCCTAAGAACAACCAGCTGTTCACACCAAACTTTTTTAACATGAAGAGAAGATTCTGAAGATGTTAAATTGCGAGCGGATTTGGGATATCTCGAACGGTGTTGACGTGGTGATTTTTTAAAGATGTAGTAAAAAACATAACCCTAATTTTTTTATATCTTTAAAGTGCAGCATCCAAACTCTTTAAAACTTTTTTCACACAGAGATCTAATCATTCTGAGCAAGTGCTGGAAATATTAATTTTATACAAGCTTCAATGAATTAAAGAAAATTAAAAAAATAACTCAGAAACCTGCTGTCACTCTGGTGAATGTCTCTACAGTATGTGTGTGCGTTCAGTCAGGCACAGAGAAGCTCATTATTGCAGGGGGGAGGGGTGAGAGGCAGAGAGGGTGACAGAGTAGAGAGCCATCCTACAGACCATCTTTGAACAAAAAATGCACATATGTATTGTAATTACATAAACATGTCTGATCTTTGAGAGTCTGATATTTTGAGAAAATATAAAGGGTCACTAAGTCTTTCATTGTTCGTATTTTGCAGTTGTTGTTTTTTATTTATTTTTTACTTAACTGTACCATGAACTTGTCCTATTCAGTCACATAGCAAAAGATTTAAAAAAATACAACTTTTTAGCATGATCAATTTATCTTCATTGATAGACAATATTTACATAGTGTTATTTATTGAATATAAAATAATAATAATAAAAAAATAAGACAAACTTTGACAACAAAACAAACGTTACTGTTATCTCTTCAAAACATCTGAAAACCATAATTTTAAGAACAGTTATAAATATATATATCACCCCGTTAAAATACTCCACTTGATTTTTAAAGATATTTTGAAAGAATGAAGCGTTTATAGAGCACTTTATTGTGTATTGCTGTACACCCACATGAACTGTGTTCATGTTCATGTTAATTCACTGTACATAAACTTTATATGAATACTTTTTTTTTAGCTTAATATTAATTAACATTAATAAATGCTATTTATTTATTGGTCATGTTAACTGATATAGTTAATTTTAACAAATGAAACTGGATGGCAACATTTTATATTTTGTGTGTATGTGTCTGTGTGTTGATTTTAAAGTGTAACCCTTTCAATTCTGTAAACTTAAAATCCAAACTAGCAGATGGTTACTGTGAATGCATGTGCCAACTGGGCACCGTCTTCCTTATTGATTCTTAGTTATGTAGCACTTAAGAGTGATGTCTTATAACAGGAGTCACCAGCAAAGCAATATCCACACAAAACTTGTACAGATAGGTAACGATGACATTTAAGCAGAAATGGTGGATGTAAAGCAAGCAATAATAACATTTTGCTATCATTATGAATCATGTTCTTATCATCATTTGTAGCATACTGGTTCACAGTTGGCATTTATCTGAAGTCCTTGCATTGATTGCATTTAGTTAAATCAACATTATATTTGGTCAGACTGATCTTGAAGCCTTAGAGATGTTAAATTGTGAAGATCTTGAGTTTTCATTAAAGGGCTTGTCCGTGGTGGCCTGACAAAGTTTGATGTTTCTGCATAGACATAGAAGTGGTTATAACTTAGCCTGAAAATGTCTGATCTGCCACAAAATTCACAGGTTTGGTAAGAGTCCTGGCCTGAAGACACCTAAAGACCAATATTCAGATATTATCATAGCGCCACCTGTTGGCAGCAGGATATCTCATATATTTCACTAACTCAAACATACCAAGGTCAATCTGCACCAAACTTCATATGTTTGATAATAGTGCTGGCCTGAACACATCTACATGCCAATAATCAGTTATAGGCATAGCGCCACCAGCTGGCAGCGGCAAGTTTGGCACATTTAAGTGACTTTGACATATTTCTCCTACATTTACTGTATTAAAAGCATACTGCCCACCGTTTGCTGTTTTCCTGAAGCCACCGACCGGTGAGCCCGGGTGCGAGGGCCCGTTCATCGCTGCTCGCAGCTTTAATTAGGGCCCGAGCACCGATGGTGTGAGGACCCTATTGGATCTGCTTCGTTTATTATTAGGGCCCGAGCACCGATGGTGTGAGGACCCTATTGGATCTGCTTCGTTTATTATTATTATTATTATTATTAGGGCCCGAGCACCGATGGTGTGAGGACCCTATTGGATCTGCTTCGTTTATTATTATTATTATTATTATTATTATTAGGGCCCGAGCACCGATGGTGTGAGGACCCTATTGGATCTGCTTCGTTTATTATTATTAGGGCCCGAGCACTACAGTGCGAGGACCCTATTGGAATTG
The DNA here is from genome assembly GCF_049309525.1 of Garra rufa. NCBI lineage: Eukaryota > Metazoa > Chordata > Actinopteri > Cypriniformes > Cyprinidae > Garra > Garra rufa. Next base: position 54,113,471 of record NC_133364.1, read on the forward strand.
CTCCGTTTATTATTATTCTTCTTCTTCTTCTCCAAAATGAAAAGTCTTTTTGAGGGCCTAAACATGCCCGAAAACTCACGAAACTTTGCACATGCATCAGACCTGGTGAAAATTTACATCTGATATGGTTTTAAAAAGTGGGTGTGGCAAAATGGCTCGATAGCGCCACCTATAAAATTTCAACGGAGTGCGCCTCGAGCTGCGTTTCACGTACATGTACGAAACTCGGTACACACATGTAACACACCAATACCTACAAAAAAGTCTCCTAGTGCAACATCCGAAACCCAACAGGAAGTCCGTTATATAGAATTTCCTGTACGATTTTTGTGCAGTTTTTGCCATTTTCAGGCCTCGTACTTTAACGAACTCCTCCTACAGTTTTTATCCGATCATCTTCAAATTTGCTGAGTGTCATCATAAGGCCTTTGCGATGTTAAATTGCGAAGCTTTAGAGTTTTCGTCGATGGGCGTGTCCGTGGCGGCCTGACAAACTTTGATGTTTCGCCATGAAAAAGGAAGTTGCTATAACTCAGGCATACGATGTCCGATCTGCCTCAAACTTCACATGTTTGATGACAGTCCGGTCCTGAACACATGTCAGTGCCCAAATTCAGTTATAGTCATAGCGCCACCTGCTGACAACAGGAAATGACATCTTTAACACTGTTACGGACTCTTAGCAACATATTGAAAAGCGTTAACAAGTCGTAAATAGGCTAGCAACATGCTACAAACATGCTAAAACATGCTAGCAACACTTAGCTAAGAGCTAAAGCATGCTATTAATACAAATACAAAAGGAAATTGCTGTAACTCATGTATATACTGTTGAATCTGACCCAAACTTAATATTCAACATGCTACAAAAATAATAAAGCATGCTAGCAACACTTAGCTAATATGCTAAAGCATGCTAATAATACAATAAAACAGGAAGTTACTCTAACTCAGGCATACCATGTCCAATCAGCCCCAAACTTAACATGTTTGATAAGAATCCTGGCCTAAACACACGCCCATGCCTGTATTCAGTTATAGTCATAGCGCCACCAGCTGGTAACAGGAAGCCATATGTTTAATACTGTGGTGGATGACTAGCAACATTTAAAAAAAAATCAACAACTGTTAAAAAGGGTAGAAACATGCTAGAAACATGCTATAACATGTTAGCAACATTTAGCTAAGTTCTAAAGCATGCTCTTAATGCAATGAAACAGGAAGTTACTTTAACTCAGGCAGGCAATGTCCAATCAGCCCCATTCTTCACATGTTTGATAACAGTCGTGACCTGAAGATGTCTACATGCCAATATTCAGTTATAGTTATAGCGCCACCTACTGTCAACAGGAAGTGACATGTTTAACACTGTGACACACTATTAGCAACATACTAAAAAAGCCATTGAGTGCTAAACTAGTTTAAAACGTACTCAAACATGCTAGCAACACTTACTTAGTGCTAAAGCATGTTGTTAAAGACATAAAACAGGAAGTTACTGTAACTCAGACATGCAATGTCCAATCAGCCCCAAACTTCACGTTTGATAAGAGTCCTGGCCTGAAGATATATACATGCCCATATTCAGTTATAGTCACAGCGCCACCTGCTGACAACAGGAAGTGACGTTTAATGGTGTTACGGACTCCTAGCAACATAATTAAAAGCGTCAGCAAGTTTTAAATAGGCTAGCATCATGCTAGAATCATGTTAAAACATGCTAGCAACACTTAGCTGAGAGCTAAAGCATGATATTAATACAAAGAAAAATAAGTGTAACTCATGCATACAATGTCCAATCTGACCCAAGCTTAATATGTTTGATAAGAGTCCTGGTCTGAACACAAGCCCATGCCCATATTCAGTTATAGTGATAGTGCCACCTGCTGGCAACAGGAAGTCACATGTTTAATACTGTTGTGGATGCAAAGCAACATTTTAAAAATATCAACAAGTGTTAAATAGGGTAGCAACATGCTAGAAACATGTTAGCAACATTTAGCTAAGTGCTAAAGCATACTCTTAATGCAATGAAACAGGAAGTTACTGTAACTCAGGCATGCAATGTCCAATCAGCCCCAAACTTAATATGTTTGATAAGAGTCTTGGCCTGAATACATTTACATGCCAATATTCAGTTATAGTCATAGCGCCACCAGCTGGCAACAGCAAATTACTTGTTTTACACTAACTTAAGCATGCAATGTACAATTTGCACCAAACTGGACATGTTTGCCAATAGTCCTGGCCTGAAGACATCTAAAAGCCAATATTTTGTAATAGCGCCACCTGTTGGCAGCAGGATATGTCATGGCTTACACTCAAGCATGCCATGTTCAAGCTTCACCAAACTTCATATGTTTGATAAAAGCACTGGCCTGAACACATCTGCATGCCAATATTCAGTTATAGGCATTGCGCCACCAGCTGGCAGAAGGAAGATTGGCACATATCAATGACTTTGACATATTCCTCCTACATTTTCTGTGTTAATAGCATAGTGCCCACCATTCGCAACCGATCGGCGGTGAGCCCGAGTGCGAGGGCCCTACCATCGCTGCTTGCAGGTTTAATTATTATTATTCTTCTTCTCCGGAATGAATCGCATTTTTGAGGGCCTAAACATACCCGAAAACTCATGAAACTTTGCACACACATCAAACCTGGCGAAAATGGATGTCTGATATGGGTTTCAGAGATGGGTGTGGCAAAACGGCTCGATAGCGCCACCTTTACACGTTCCGCGGTGTGCGCTTTCAGCTATGATTCACGTACATGCATGAAAATCGGTACACACATGTAGCTCACCAATACCTACAAAAAAGCCTCCTGGGACAAAATCCGAAACCCAACAGGAAGTCGGTTATTATTAATTTTCTTAGCAAAATTTGTGTCATTTTTGCCATTTTCAGGCGTGGTACTTGAACGAACTCCTCCTAGAGATTTACTCCGATCAACAGCAAATTTGGTGAGTCTAATCTAAAGCCCTTTGTGACGTTAAATTGTGAAGATCTAGAGTTTTCATCGAAGGGCGTGTCCGTGGCGGCCTCGCAAATTTCGATGTTTCGCCATGAAAAAGGAAGTTGCTATAACTTAGGCATAAAATGTCCGATCTGTCCCAAACTTCACATGTGTGATAACACTCCTGACCTGATGACATCTACATATCCATATTCAGTTATAGTCATAGCGCCACCTGCTGGCAACAGGAAGTGTCATGCTGTACTCTACAACCAACTCCTCCTAGAGATTTATACAGATCAACACCAAAATCGGTCAGTCTAATATAAAGGCCTTAGTGATGTTAAATTGTGAAGATCTTGAGTTTTCGGTAAAGAGCGTGTCCGTGGCGGCCTGACAAATTTCGAGGTCTCGCCATGGATATAAAACTTGTTATAACTCAGCCATAAAATGTCCGATTTGCCTCAAACTTCACATATTCGATAAGAGTCCTGGCCTGAACACATCTGAAGGCCAATATTCTATTATAATCACAGCGCCACCTGTTGGCAACAGGAAATGACTTGTATCAAACTCCTCCTAGAGATTTAATGATATCAACATTATATTTGGTCAGTCTGATCTAGAGGCCTTAGAGATGTTAAATTGCGAAGATCTTGAGTTTTCGTTAAAGGGCGTGTCCGTGGCGGCGTGACAAAGTTTGATGTTTCGCCATGGACATAGAAGTTGTTATAACTCAGCCATAAAATGTCCGATCTGCCTCAAACTTCACAGGTTTGGTAAGAGTCCTGGCCTGAAGACACCTAAAGGCCAATATTCAGATATTATCATAGCGCCACCTGTTGGCAGCAGGATATATCATATCTTTCACTAACTCAAACATACCAAGGTCAATCTGCACCAAACTTCATATGTTTGATGAAAGTGGTGGCCTGAACACATCTACATGCCAATAATCAGTTATAGGCATAGCGCCACCAGTTGGCAGCAGGAAATTTGGCACATTTAAGTGACTTTGACATATTTCTCCTATTTTTACTGTATTAAAAGCATACTACCCACCATTTGCTGTGTTCCTAAAGCCACCGGTCGGCGGTGAGCCCGTGTGCGAGGGCCCGTTCATCGCTGCTTGCAGCTTTAATTATTATTATTATTATTATTATTCTTCTCCAAAATGAATCGCATTTTTGAGGGCTTAGACATACCCGAAAACTCATGAAACTTCGCACACACATCAGACCTGGCGAAAATTTACGTCTGATATGGGTTTCAGAAGTGGGTGTGGCAAAATGGCTCGACAGCGCCACCTTTACACGTTCCGCGGTGTGCGCTTTCAGCTGTGATTCACGTACATGCACGGAAATCGGTACACACATGTAACACACCAATACCTACAAAAAAGCCTCTTGGAACAAAATCCGGAACCCAACAGGAAGTCGGTTAATATTAATATTCTCAACAAAATGTGTGTCATTTTTGCCATTTTCAGGCGTCGTACTTGAACGAACTCCTCCTAGAGATTTATTCGGATCAACGCCAAATTTGCAGAGTCTAGTCTAAAGCCCTTTGTGATGTTAAATTGTGAAGATCTAGAGTTTTCATCGGAGGGCGTGTCCATGGCGGCCTCGCAAATTTCGATGTTTCGCCATGAAAAAGGAAGTTGCTATAACTCAGGCATACAATGTCCGATCCATCCCAATCTTCACATGTGTGATAACACTCCTGACCTGATGACATCTACATGCCCATATTCAGTTTTACTCATAGCGCCACCTGCTGGCAACAGGAAGTGTCATGCTGTACTCTGCAACAAGCTCCTCCAAGAGATTTTATCAGATCAACACCAAAATCGGTCAGTCTAATAAAAAGGCTTTAGCGATGTTAAACTGCGAAGATGTTGAGTTTTCGTTGAAGGGCGTGTCCGTGGCGGCCTGGCAAATTTCGAGGTCTCGCCATGGATATAAAACTTGTTATAACTCAGCCATAAAATGTCCGATTTGCCTCAAACTTCACATATTTGATAAGAGTCCTGGCCTGAACACATCTGAAGGCCAATATTCTATTATAATCACAGCGCCACCTGTTGGCAACAGGAAATGACTTGTATCAAACTCCTCCTAGAGATTTAATGATATCAACATTATATTTGGTCAGTCTGATCTAGAGGCCTTAAAGATGTTAAATTGCGAAGATCTTGAGTTATCGTTAAAGGGCGTGTCTGTGGCTGCATGACAAAGTTTGATGTTTCGCCATGGACATAGAAGTTGTTATAACTCAGCCATAAAATGTCCGATCTGCCTCAAACTTCACAGGTTTGGTGAGAGTCCTGGCCTGAAGACACCTAAAGACCAATATTCAGATATTATCATAGCGCCACCTGTTGGCAGCAGGATATATCATATCTTTCACTAACTCAAAAATACCAAGGTCAATCTGCACCAAACTTCATATGTTTGATGAAAGTGGTGGCCTGAACACATCTACATGTCAATAATCAGTTATAGGCATAGCGCCACCAGCTGGCAGCAGGAAATTTGGCACATTTAAGTGACTTTGACATATTTCTCCTATTTTTACTGTATTAAAAGCATACTACCCACCATTTGCTGTGTTCCTAAAGCCACCGGTCGGCGGTGAGCCCGTGTGCGAGGGCCCGTTCATCGCTGCTTGCAGCTTTAATTATTATTCTTCTTCTTCTCCAAAATGAATCGCATTTTTGAGGGCTTAGACATACCCGAAAACTCATGAAACTTCGCACACACATCAGACCTGGCGAAAATTTACGTCTGATATGGGTTGCAGAAGTGGGTGTGGCAAAATGGCTCTACAGCGCCACCTTTACACGTTCCGCGGTGTGCGCATTCAGCTGTGATTCACGTACATGCATGAAAATCGGTACACACATGTAACACACCAATACCTACAAAAAAGCCTCTTGGAGCAAAATCCGGAACCCAACAGGAAGTCGGTTAATATTAATATTCTCAACAAAATTTGTGTCATTTTTGCCATTTTCAGGCCTCGTATCTTAACGAACTCCTCCTAGAGATTTATTCGGATCAACGCCAAATTTGCTGAGTGTAGTCTAAAGCCCTTTGTGACGTTAAATTGTGAAGATCTAGAGTTTTCATCGGAGGGCGTGTCCGTGGCGGCCTCGCAAATTTCGATGTTTCGCCATGAAAAAGGAAGTTGCTATAACTCGGGCATACAATGTCCGATCTGTTCCAAACTTCACATGTGTGATAACACTCCTGACCTGATGACATCTACATGTCCATATTCAGTTTTACTCATAGCGCCACCTGCTGGCAACAGGAAGTGTCATGATGTACTCTGCAACAAACTCCTCCAAGAGATTTAATCAGTTCAACACCAAAATCGGTCAGTCTAGTAAAAAGGCTTTAATGATGTTAAATTGTGAAGATCTTGAGTTTTCGTTGAAGGGCGTGTCCGTGGCGGCCTGACACATTTCGAGGTCTCGCCATGGATATAAAACTTGTTATAACTCAGCCATAAAATGTCCGATTTACCTCAAACTTCACATGTTCGATTAAAGTCCTGGCCTGAACACATCTGAAGGCCAATATTCTATTATAATCACAGCGCCACCTGTTGGCAACAGGAAATGACTTGTATCAAACTCCTCCTAGAGACTTAATGATATCAACATTATATTTGGTCAGTCTGATCTAGAGGCCTTAGAGATGTTAAATTGCGAAGATCTTGAGTTTTCGTTAAAGGGCGTGTCTGTGGGGGCGTGACAAAGTTTGATGTTTCGCCATGGACATATAAGTTGTTATAACTCAGCCATAAAATGTCCGATCTGCCTCAAACTTCACAGGTTTGGTAAGAGTCCTGGCCTGAAGACACCTAAAGGCCAATATTCAGATATTATCATAGCGCCACCTGTTGGCAGCAGGATATATCATATCTTTCACTAACTCAAACATACCAAGGTCAATCTGCACCAAACTTCATATGTTTGATGAAAGTGGTGGCCTGAACACATCTACATGCCAATAATCAGTTATAGGCATAGCGCCACCAGCTGGCAGCAGGAAATTTGGCACATTTAAGTGACTTTGACATATTTCTCCTATTTTTACTGTATTAAAAGCATACTGCCCACCATTGGCTGTGTTCCTAAAGCCACCGGTCGGCGGTGAGCCCGTGTGCGAGGGCCCGTTCATCGCTGCTTGCAGCTTTAATTATTATTATTATTCTTCTTCTCCGGAATGAATCGCATTTTTGAGGGCCTAAACATACCCGAAAACTCATGAAACTTTGCACACACATCAAACCTGGCGAAAATGGATGTCTGATATGGGTTTCAGAGATGGGTGTGGCAAAACGGCTCGATAGCGCCACCTTTACACGTTCCGCGGTGTGCGCTTTCAGCTATGATTCACGTACATGCATGAAAATCGGTACACACATGTATCTCACCAATACCTACAAAAAAGCCTCCTGGGACAAAATCCGAAACCCAACAGGAAGTCGGTTATTATTAATTTTCTTAGCAAAATTTGTGTCATTTTTGCCATTTTCAGGCGTCGTACTTGAACGAACTCCTCCTAGAGATTTACTCCGATCAACAGCAAATTTGGTGAGTCTAATCTAAAGCCCTTTGTGACGTTAAATTGTGAAGATCTAGAGTTTTCATCAGAGGGCGTGTCCGTGGCGGCCTCGCAAATTTCGATGTTTCGCCATGAAAAAGGAAGTTGCTATAACTTAGGCATAAAATGTCCGATCTGTCCCAAACTTCACATGTGTGATAACACTCCTGACCTGATGACATCTACATATCCATATTCAGTTATAGTCATAGCGCCACCTGCTGGCAACAGGAAGTGTCATGCTGTACTCTACCACCAACTCCTCCTAGAGATTTATACAGATCAACACCAAAATCGGTCAGTCTAATATAAAGGCCTTAGAGATGTTAAATTGTGAAGATCTTGAGTTTTCGGTAAAGGGCGTGTCCGTGGCGGCCTGACAAATTTCGAGGTCTCGCCATGGATATAAAACTTGTTATAACTCAGCCATAAAATGTCCGATTTGCCTCAAACTTCACATATTCGATAAGAGTCCTGGCCTGAACACATCTGAAGGCCAATATTCTATTATAATCACAGCGCCACCTGTTGGCAACAGGAAATGACTTGTATCAAACTCCTCCTAGAAATTTATTGATATCAACATTATATTTGGTCAGTCTGATCTAGAGGCCTTAGAGATGTTAAATTGTGAAGATCTTGAGTTTTCGTTAAAGGGCGTGTCTGTGGCGGCGTGACAAAGTTTGATGTTTCGCCATGGACATAGAAGTTGTTATAACTCAGCCATAAAATGTCCGATCTGCCTCAAACTTCACAGGTTTGGTAAGAGTCCTGGCCTGAAGACACCTAAAGGCCAATATTCAGATATTATCATAGTGCCACCTGTTGGCAGCAGGATATATCATATCTTTCACTAACTCAAACATACCAAGGTCAATCTGCACCAAACTTCATATGTTTGATGAAAGTGGTGGCCTGAACACATCTACATGCCAATAATCAGTTATAGGCATAGCGCCACCAGCTGGCAGCAGGAAATTTGGCACATTTAAGTGACTTTGACATATTTCTCCTATTTTTACTGTATTAAAAGCATACTACCCACCATTTGCTGTGTTCCTAAAGCCACCGGTCGGCGGTGAGCCCGTGTGCGAGGGCCCGTTCATCGCTGCTTGCAGCTTTAATTATTATTATTATTCTTCTTCTCCGGAATGAATCGCATTTTTGAGGGCCTAAACATACCCGAAAACTCATGAAACTTTGCACACACATCAAACCTGGCGAAAATGGATGTCTGATATGGGTTTCAGAGATGGGTGTGGCAAAACGGCTCGATAGCGCCACCTTTACACGTTCCGCGGTGTGCGCTTTCAGCTATGATTCACGTACATGCATGAAAATCGGTACACACATGTAGCTCACCAATACCTACAAAAAAGCCTCCTGGGACAAAATCCGAAACCCAACAGGAAGTCGGTTATTATTAATTTTCTTAGCAAAATTTGTGTCATTTTTGCCATTTTCAGGCGTGGTACTTGAACGAACTCCTCCTAGAGATTTACTCCGATCAACAGCAAATTTGGTGAGTCTAATCTAAAGCCCTTTGTGACGTTAAATTGTGAAGATCTAGAGTTTTCATCGAAGGGCGTGTCCGTGGCGGCCTCGCAAATTTCGATGTTTCGCCATGAAAAAGGAAGTTGCTATAACTTAGGCATAAAATGTCCGATCTGTCCCAAACTTCACATGTGTGATAACACTCCTGACCTGATGACATCTACATATCCATATTCAGTTATAGTCATAGCGCCACCTGCTGGCAACAGGAAGTGTCATGCTGTACTCTACAACCAACTCCTCCTAGAGATTTATACAGATCAACACCAAAATCGGTCAGTCTAATATAAAGGCCTTAGTGATGTTAAATTGTGAAGATCTTGAGTTTTCGGTAAAGAGCGTGTCCGTGGCGGCCTGACAAATTTCGAGGTCTCGCCATGGATATAAAACTTGTTATAACTCAGCCATAAAATGTCCGATTTGCCTCAAACTTCACATATTCGATAAGAGTCCTGGCCTGAACACATCTGAAGGCCAATATTCTATTATAATCACAGCGCCACCTGTTGGCAACAGGAAATGACTTGTATCAAACTCCTCCTAGAGATTTAATGATATCAACATTATATTTGGTCAGTCTGATCTAGAGGCCTTAGAGATGTTAAATTGCGAAGATCTTGAGTTTTCGTTAAAGGGCGTGTCCGTGGCGGCGTGACAAAGTTTGATGTTTCGCCATGGACATAGAAGTTGTTATAACTCAGCCATAAAATGTCCGATCTGCCTCAAACTTCACAGGTTTGGTAAGAGTCCTGGCCTGAAGACACCTAAAGGCCAATATTCAGATATTATCATAGCGCCACCTGTTGGCAGCAGGATATATCATATCTTTCACTAACTCAAACATACCAAGGTCAATCTGCACCAAACTTCATATGTTTGATGAAAGTGGTGGCCTGAACACATCTACATGCCAATAATCAGTTATAGGCATAGCGCCACCAGTTGGCAGCAGGAAATTTGGCACATTTAAGTGACTTTGACATATTTCTCCTATTTTTACTGTATTAAAAGCATACTACCCACCATTTGCTGTGTTCCTAAAGCCACCGGTCGGCGGTGAGCCCGTGTGCGAGGGCCCGTTCATCGCTGCTTGCAGCTTTAATTATTATTATTATTCTTCTCCAAAATGAATCGCATTTTTGAGGGCTTAGACATACCCGAAAACTCATGAAACTTCGCACACACATCAGACCTGGCGAAAATTTACGTCTGATATGGGTTGCAGAAGTGGGTGTGGCAAAATGGCTCGATAGCGCCACCTTTACACGTTCCGCGGTGTGCGCTTTCAGTTGTGATTCACGTACATGCACGAAAATCGGTACACACATGTAGCTCACCAATACCTACAAAAAAGCCTCTTGGAGCAAAATTTGACACCCAACAGGAAGTCGGTTATTTTTAATTTTCTTAGCAAAATTTGTGTAATTTTTGCCATTTTCAGGCGTCATACTTGAACGAACTCCTCCTAGAGATTTATTCGGATCAACGGCAAATTTGGTGAGTCTAATCTAAAGCCCTTTGTGACGTTAAATTGCGAAGATCTAGAGTTTTCATCGGAGGGCGTGTCCGTGGCGGCATGGCAAATTTCGATGCTTCGCCATGAAAAAGGAAGTTGCTATAACTCAGGCATAAAATGCCCGATCTGCCCCAAACTTCACATGTGTGATAACACTCTTGACCTGATGACATCTACATGCCCATATTCAGTTTTACTCATAGCGCCACCTGCTGGCACCAGGAAGTGTCATGCTGTACTCTGCAACAAACTCCTCCAAAAGATTTAATCAGATCAACACCAAAATCGGTCAGTCTAATAAAAAGGCTTTAACGATGTTAAATTGTGAAGATCTTGAGTTTTCGTTGAAGGGTGTGTCCGTGGCGGCCTGGCAAATTTCGTGGTCTCGCCATGGATATAAAACTTGTTATAACTCAGCCATAAAATGTCCGATTTGCCTCAAACTTCACATGTTCGATAAGAGTCCTGGCCTGAACACATCTGAAGGCCAATATTCTATTATAATCACAGCGCCACCTGTTGGCAATAGGAAATTACTTGTAGCAAACTCCTCCTAGAGATTTAATGATATCAACATTATCTTCAGTCAGTCTGATCTAGAGGTCTTAGAGATGTTAAATTGCGAAGAACTTGAGTTTTCGTTAAAGGGCGTGTCCATGGCGGCATCACAAAGTTTGATGTTTCGCCATGGACATAGAAGTTGTTATAACTCAGCCATAAAATGTCCGATCTGCCTCAAACTTCACAGGTTTTGTAAGAGTCCTGGCCTGAAGACACCTAAAGGCCAATATTCAGATATTATCATAGCGCCACCTGTTGGCAGCAGGATATATCATATATTTCACTAACTCAAACATACCAAGGTCAATCTGCACCAAACTTTATATGTTTGATGAAAGTGCCAGCCTGAACACATCTACATGCCAATAATCAGTTATAGGCATAGCGCCACCAGCTGGAAGCAGGAAATTTGGCACATTTAAGTGACTTTGACATATTTCTCCTATTTTTACTGTATTAAAAGCATACTACCCACCATTTGCTGTGTTCCTAAAGCCACCGGTCGGCGGTGAGCCCGTGTGCGAGGGCCCGTTCATCGCTGCTTGCAGCTTTAATTAATAAACTTATTATTCCATGGTCGGCTGTACTTCCTATCCTCCATTTTGATTTTGATCAAAACCTACTTTTTCAAAGGTTCTCCTCGACCGTTGGTCCAATTTTCACCAGAATCAAATCAGATCATCTTCCAACAAAAAGTTATGGATTTCATGTTGATAGATGAAACCGTTTTCTTACAGCTCCTCTACAGATTTTAGGCATTTCAATTGTATCACTTGATCATCCACATAAGACATTGGTGCTTGGACCCTGATGACTGCAGCTTGTAGCTATATTTTATTTATGTATGTCGAGTTGTTTATTTTTATCACATTATATACAGTTTTACATCTACTTTAACACAGCACGATGACACAAAATGTTAAATAACCTAATGTTGTTGTTTTTTTTTGCCCATAGGTGAACGGTTCACTGGGAATGAACATTTTCAGTGCTTTAACCGCAGCCATTGCCTTTATTTTCATTTCCCTGGATTTGGCTCGAGGACTACCGTACACTTACTGCAATAACTCTCAATGTTATTATGTTCAGGCAAAGTATATGGTATGTCATCAACTTCTATATTCATATTTATATTTACAGTAAGATCACTGTGTGGTCAGTAAACTTGTCAAAGATCAAGCACTCCTTTTTTTAACTGATTTATTGATCTCTTACTATAACTGCATGAAAATATTGATATTATACATTAATTGTAATTGTTTAATCAATTAATATATTACCGTATGAGCCTTAAAGATAATAGATTTTTGACTGCTGAGCAGCCAGTGTACTAATTATCGATTATTTTGTTTTTTTGTGCTAATGTTGATTTTTCTCTCAGATTCTCTTCTGGGGAATCAGTGTTGTATTGCTGTTATTCACCTTCCTTCAGTTTATCATCTCCATCTGTCAATCAGCTTTTGCTTGTAAAGTCTCATGTTGCTGTTATCCTCAGGTGAGTAATGCTTAAAGTCAGGGGTTTCCAAAAAAAATTGTCAGCTGAACCCTTCAGATATGTACATACATTATGGATATATCTACATACTTGCGGTCACACTTTTACAAGAACTAACAAACATTTATAATAGTTATGCTGTTCACCCTTTAATGTTCAAACCAAATGTTCAAGCTTTTCACATAATTCTTACGCATTAGACCTTCCACACAAGGTTGGGAATTATGTGAATATGTGATTTATTTTTTATAAAAATGGATGAAAGCATGTTCCACATCAGGATATTTCAGAAAGATTTCTTTTTTTTTTTTTTTTTTACTTTTTCCAATTCCATTTGAAATACAAAAAGGTCTATACACCTGTAATACTGCATTTATACCATCTACAGTAACAGCAAGAAGAAATTAAACATTACATGTGCATTTCTCCAAAGGTGCCGTTTGCTCCACAAGTTTTAACTCCACAGCCCTCTGATTTCAGGCCCAATCATTTCCATGATCTTAACAGCTCAGAGGTAAGAAAAGCTTGAAAATAGTTTCATTATTCTTCATTATTCTTCATTAGTGTTCAGTGTTTATGTACTGGAAATGTGTAAAGCAATGGGTAATGGGTGGAATAATTATTTAATAACCAGTCAATAAGCAAAGAAGCTGATTGTATTTCATTTTTCTTTGCAGATACCTGTGGCCAGCAGTGCTTCCGTGAACCACCATCATGCAGAAACTCCTCCACAATACAGTGAATGTAAACAAATATGAAATTTTCAAAAAAGTGGGCAAAGTTTAGTCCTGCAGTTGTGTGTGACGCTGCTGTGGGACACGTGAATTTCCCAGTGATTTCCCGTTCATTATCTTTAATGTCCTTTAAAATTACTTTATCAGATAGTAATAACATTTGTTTAAGTTACGTGTGTAAACAAAAAAATATTCAAGACTAAATGCCTTTTCATGATTATCTTTATAGTTTATTATAATGTTGCATAAACATCAGTGTAATTGGATATATTGTTTTGAAGAAATATAATTGCTTAAAACCATATAATCTGTGAGAATAAACAGCTTATTCATGTCTTAATTAAAAGAGAAAAATGTTTTTCTTAAACAGGGGTGATGGAACTGTTTCATACACTCTTCAGCCTTACTTTTTTTGCTTCAGCAATGGTAAACAAATATAAATAAAGATACCATATTAAAAATGTGTCTGTTTGCCCAACTGGCTTCTCATTTCCCAGTTGCTTAGTGCTAGTGTTGTTCTTCTCGGATTTATCCCAGTCTTGTCCGCTTAATATACATATTACTATCACCCTATTTCAAATCTTTCAATATTGTCTGAATTCATGGAGAAAGTGGTAGCTTCCCAACTCCACATTTATCTGTAAACTCATAATCTTGAGTTTTTTCAGTTTGGCTTTCACTGTCGTCACAGCATTGATACTGCTCTACTAAAAACTGGCTGCTGATTCTCTGAATCAGAATGGTTTTTATTGTCATTACACAGCTGTACAATGAAATTCAAGTGCAACTTGTTCATGGTGCTCAACAAGATACAATATATAGAACACAACAAGCAAGGACATCCCTGCAATAGTTAGCATCATAACTTTGTTGAGTTAGTACTTTATGTAGTCTTTTAATAAGGTGTTTATATAAGTTAAAGAGATTATATATTATTTAATTATATAAATAATAATACTGTATTCACACATTTTATGTATTATATGTATTCATTTTTTTTTACCAGTATGACTTTTTATTTAGATAAAACAAGTAAACTGTCAAGTCCACATAAATACATTGGCAGTTTATGAAGAAAAAATAATTAGACATTTTCACGGTAAGTTTCGGAAAGAGCACAGGACAAGTACGAATACAATAAAAAGTCTTTAAAGGGGTCCTATTATACTTTTTCACTTTTGTGTATGTTTGGGCATAAAAACATCTACAAAGTTACAAATCTCAAAGTCCACTCCAAAGGGAGATATTAGTTTTTAAAAAATCTCTTTTCAAGAACTACAACGAACGGCTCATTTGGACTACAGAGTTTGTTTTCTGGATGCTATTATGTCACAACGTGCTATCCCACCTATGGAAATTCAATTCGTTGGGTGGGTGGGAGATTCGCCTGTAGGACAGCTGCTTCTGGGACGCTTTAGCAAGCTGTAGGTCGAGAAGCTTTATCTAAAGTGTCTGCGAAATGCTTCGGAATCTGCACTGGAACTGCGCCGTTGACGTGTCCATCAAGGGAGCGGTGAGCTGTGAGCTACAGCAATGCAAACAGGCTTCCGGATTTTCCAGAAGAAGTGGCTTAATGGGGTTTCAGTGCATCCATGTGAAGTCATTGTCATACTGTCCTATTTCATCAAAACCAGACATCACACTTAAGGAAGTTCTGTCAAACATGGTAATAAGAAAGTGGATTTCTGACAACACAAAGAAAATGTGTCTTGCTAGAAAGCAAAAAGCAGAGTCTGAGAGCTGCCCACTGAGAGGTACAGAGGTTTCATTAGGCAATGGAACATCGAAAATATGTGTGTCAGTCCTGGAAACATGCATCTCATATTATTCTCGGTTAGGGAGAGTGATTGTTTGTTTTGACAAAAAAAAAAACAAAAACAAAAAAATACTTAGCACTGCCCATGCACTAAACCAAGGAATTAATGTCCTCATAAGTTCATTGCAAAATGGCACTTGAACCAGACTCGACCTGAACTTTTCCTAAAAGTCAGATGTGCAGACAGTGATGTGTTTGACACCATTACAGAAACTGGTCCACAAGATGTGCACAGTACTGAGAAAAGTATTTAATATCCACCTGATGGAAACGCTTTGACTGCAATTGTCCTTTACTTGTTGAACAGCAAAAAATTGCCAGCTGTTCTGCCAAAAGATGTTTGTTCACCACAGAACATGGAGACACTGCCCAAGCACCTCATTCCACTAAAGCAGGTATTGTATCTTGTATTTATTAACTGAACTGTTCACTGTTAAAAAAGGGAAGATGAGGAGTAACATCTGAATATGTTGGCATGGTTTTTGCCATCTTCTTGGATAATACAAGACTGTATATAAGAATTTAGTTTCAACTTTGACCTGTGGAGGGCAGTAATACACCCAGTAGTGAGGCAGACAACGTCTCCAAAGAATCATTAAAAATGAAAGAAGAACCAAATATAAACATCTCACTCCCCTGCTGAAAAAAAAAACAGCTAATACCAGGCTAGGCTGGTCTATGGGTTTATGGCAGGTTTATGTGATGTTTGTTTGATAGAGGAAACTGTAGAACATGTTTTAAAGGAATGTAAAGCATATGAAAAAGAAAGGAGGATCCTTAAGGAAGAGTTACAAGCAGTAGGTTGCCAGGAATTCACTGTAAGAAATTGATGATGAGGGTCCAAATTCAAGGAAACAAATAAATGCAGTCATTAAATTTATTAAGAATTGTGGGTTATATTATGGGATATGAAAGAAGATCTTCACACTCCATCACAGTAGGTGGCGGTATGCACCTCTGAAGTTGGTTCGCAACCCACCATAAAATTAAAAAGAAGACGACGACGTTCTGCAGTCCAACAGAAGAGAGGTTTGTTGTTTTCGATCATTTAACCCTTTAGAACGTACGATCACACTGGTGTGATTTGTCTTGGCTGGTCTCTGA
Source organism: Garra rufa (assembly GCF_049309525.1). NCBI lineage: Eukaryota > Metazoa > Chordata > Actinopteri > Cypriniformes > Cyprinidae > Garra > Garra rufa. Next base: position 54,129,828 of record NC_133364.1, read on the forward strand.
AGCGTACGATCACACCGGTGTGATTCGAACGTTCGCCGCATCATGTGATCAGCTGCTGAATTCAAATCTGTTTTGGCGCTTTGGCTGGCACTGAGCCAGATCGGACGTGCTGAGTGCTTGTCATATTATCACAACTATTAAGTGTTTTCAACCATATAATGCTTATTTTAGGTTTCAGACATTTAAATACACATAAGTACTAGCAAAACCATACATTTATAGTTTGTAAAATACACACAGTTGTCTATGGAAGCAGCAATAATGATCCTACAAATATATTCTGACAACATATTTTATTGATATCATATACAGATTATGTAGCTAACTATAAAGTTCACTCTCCTCTTCTCCCAGCTCACCAGAGACTTACTTTAATGTCTTTCGGGAGGAGAGGATGAATTTGCGTGTTGTCAATCTCACAGCTCGGATTCAGCGCGAACAAACATGGCGGCGCCCATCACCCGGTATAGATTAACTAACGCGGTCATTATAAAAGTGTTTGAACTTTTAAATACATTTACTTGCACATATTTCGAAATCGGAATATCAGATATTTCATAATATAGCGAGCATGCTTGTGAATATTAATAATAAAAAAGGGAAAACGAAATAAAACCGATCCATGTGTCTTGCAGTGCTGTTGTGGCTGCGGTGTGTCACATGACGCGTCGCCATGGAAACAGTAATGCTAAACATTCTAAAATAACGGTCGCCTAAAAAAACTCACTCTTTGGGGTTATTTAGAATATTTTAAACTCACGTGTGAAAAGGTTAAAGTCGTTTTGAGCCGTTTAAAGTCGTCACAACTCGTTTAGACGATTTTATATAAAATTGTGTAATTAATCATTACCGAATGAAACGTGAATATGTTTTACCCAGTGATATAGACCTTTTTCCTGAACACGGAAGTAAGTCCGGCTCTTAACTGAAAGAATGCTTTGCATTTCCGGTCTGCATTGTTTCTAGTCAAATTAGGGTATATTCCGAGCTAATAAACTAATGTTAAACCTATTCAAATGTTTTTAAAAAGCACATGGCTCCATAGCGCCATCACTTGGCAATGTCGCAATGACCGTCATTTGTCAGTGCCTCACTTTAATAAGTGTGTATAATGACACGAAGCAGCCGACGTTAGCTACATTAAAAACAGACAGATGCTATTTGAATGGGTTCCTATGGAAACCGGAACAGAAAAGCATTCAATCTGACGTTAGAATTGGTAATGGCTGCGCTCATCGTTTACTCTAAGGTCTATCCACGAAGGTTATTTTGTGCATCTCTTTTCACTTCTTCAATCGTGAATCAGTTTATCATAAACACTAGTTCTACCATTGGCAAAGTAACTTAGTGACTGATAGAGAAAGAGAGCTGCTTCTCAATTCAAGGGAGCATTTGAAGGCTGCATGTGTCATTAAGTATGTCTAATTTAACAAACCTGTAAAAAAAAACATGGCCCATGAGGTGTAAAATACTGTAATAAATTCGGCCACCACTAGGGGCCACTGGTGATCTTCGCTATATCAAATTAGCACCTATGCTGCCACCACCTTTGATCATACCCGGTCTGGTCCGGGAGGAGCACTCAAAACACACTCAAGAGTAGAATTACAAAGAATATACTTTATTAATAACAATAGCAGCCATATGGCATTGTCTCATATCAAGTTCTTGATTACATACACTGGTCATATAAGCTCATTAAACCGTGAACACACACTTAAAAGAGAACCCAAGTACTCGTTCCAAATTCACAGCAAACAATAATAGTGAGAGATTTCATACACTGCACACGTAGAAACTCCAAGCATAAATCACGTGCCCTATGTGTACTAACCAGCACAAGCGATCAATATACTATATTCAAGAGGCCAATAATCACATATAGCAGAGTACAACAATAACACACATAAATGGTATGAAATGAATAAAACATTCGGACTTCCCTGTCCACGTCCAACGACACCCTGCCGTGAGCCGTCACTGTGAGGAGTCAGCCTTCCCCTCCTCTGGAGTAATCATAGGAAGGTCGTTATCACGCAGCGTGCCAGAGTCCACCTACACTCACGTTTCCCTCTCTATCTAATTTTCCCCTCCCGGTAACTACCTCCAGGCCAATAAGTGGGACCCCGGTTTTCTTCAGCGCCGGTGGTGCTAGCCAACCACGAACGCCACAGATCCCTCTTATTCTGTGGACACAGCAGGCTAAACACAGCGTTCAGTCTCTTTCACAATTCATTAGCAAACAAAAAGAACGTGCTCACCTTTCCCCTCCCCCATTTTAAAAGCATCCAGAAATTGCTCATTATCCACAGTGTTCGGAGACATCATTCCTCCCGTGTTTATCTATAGCATTGACGTCATGCACCATCAATCAGATTATAATCATTACAATACGATTCACTGTTATGAATCTCCACTGCGGTCAAGTGAGCCGCCATCTGCGAAGACCCAGTCAAGCCAGCCGCCACCTGGATTCTGCTGCACATCTATTTGTGATATTACGGTACAGATACTCAAAGCGGCCAAAAAGCTGACGAATATCTATATTTCAGCGGTTAATAATCAAATGTGTCTGAAAACAGAGGGAAAATATTTAAAAACATCGTACATTATAAAATATATAATTATATAACATTTGAATATATTGAAGTGTGTAGTTTTCTTGAGAAATAAAGTCTGTTAAAAAAGCATATTCTACATGCAATATTAAAATTCCTTCAAATAACATGAATGCTTCAATAAAGTTTTTTTTTTTCTCAACGACCATGTCTTTGTCTGTGTCAACGTTCATGAGATTTTACTCAATGGCAATGATTTTAATTAATGGCAAATTCTGTCACTATGCATTATAGCATTTATGAGTTCTAGGGATGGGAATTGATAAGATTTTTACGATTCCAATTCCTTTTTCGATTCTGCTTAACGATTCGATTCTTTATCGATTCCCTTATCGATTCTCATTAAGAAAGAAAGGGACAACAAATTGTTGATTTTCATCACCAATGAGAAAATTTATTAAATAATAAAATAAATATTCTTCTGTAAAATTAACAAAATACAACATAAATTATTTTGTGGAAATTCTACAAGAATGTCCAACATTTTCTAATAGAAATTAAAATTCTCCTTTTTAAAAGGATATATATGAACTCAAAAATAGAACTGTCTGCCAGTGACAAATACAATACAGTGTAAAATGCAGCTGAACTGTGCATTTTGCAAATCTGCAACCATCAGCTTGCTATGAAGATTTAACAATTATTTTGCAAAAAAAATAAGCATATCTGCTTTTTCAGGAACGATACGTGATCTTTCTGGACTTATGTGATGGTCATCAAAATGTAATGCATGAGAAGGCGTTCATTTAACGTTAACCGTTACTAACAGCAAGTTTTACACAGCTAATATGATGGCAGTGTTTGTTAGTTAATTAGTTATTAGTTATTAAATATCAGTTTTATTAGCCGAGGAAATAACGTTGTTGCTGCTGCTGCCGCTGCTGGGTTGAGAACTGTAAAGGTGCGTTCACACCGGACGCGAATGAAGCGGCAAGCGCGAGTGATTTACATGTTAAGTCAATGCAAAGACGCGAATAGCCATCCTGCGGCGCGAAACGCGCGAATAGCGCGGCGCGCATTGAGCGTTTCAAGCGACTGCCGCGCCATTCACACCGGACGCACCATCAATCAGATTATAATCATTACAATACGATTCACTGTTATGAATCTGTTATGAATCACTGTTATGATTTTTGAATGAAGTTCAAAAATCTGAACTTCGGCGGAATTCCGCGCCGCGGTAACCAATCAGGAGCTTGCTCTAGTAGTGACGGAGGCAGAAATCCGAAACAACAATGGCGGACAAAATCACCGTTGCTGTCTGTGGTTCCTCGGAGCTGTACGATACATCTTTGGACTTTTGTAGAAACAGAAATAAAAGAGATCTTGCTAGGAATAAAGTGAGTGAAGAGGTCGGACAATCTGGTTAGTTTTAAAAAACGCTCTTTACTCAATTTAACCTACATATACATACATATTGAGACTACAAGCAAGCTAAAGCTGGCAAATTGAGCTCATTCACCTATTTTACAACTACTTTCCCGCTGACGAGTGGCAGAAGCCCCTCCCTTGACGCGAATTCGCGTCTGTTGTGAAGAAAATGTCACGCGCGAATGACGCGAATTTTACCGCGCGAATGGCGCGAGTAAACTCAAATGTTCAAGCGTTCAACTACGCGCGAATAGCGCGTTTTTTCCGTGCAAGTCGCGTCCGGTGTGAACGCACCATTATGGTGCGTTCACACCGGACGCGAATGAAGCGGCAAGCGCGAGTGATTTACATGTTAAGTCAATGCAAAGACGCGAATAGCCATCCTGCGGCGCGAAACGCGCAAATGAGGCGGCGCGAAACGCGCGAATAGCGCGAATGGCGCGGCGCGCATTGAGCGTTTCAAGCGATTGCCGCACCATTCGCGCGAGTTCAAAAATCTGAACTTCGGCGGAATTCCGCGCCGCGGTAACCAATCAGGAGCTCGCTGTAGTAGTGACGTGATCAGTGAGCGGAGGCTAAATTTTTTAACAAAGATGGAGGAGAAGATTATTGTTGCTGTGTGCGGACACCCGGAATTGTACGACACAACCTCGTATTTTTATAGAAACAGGAATAAAAAGGATCTTGCTTGGAAGAAAGTGAGTGAAGAGGTCGGAGAAACTGGTAAGTTATAAAAAAGTTCTTTACTCATTATGCATATTGAGACTACAGGTTAGCTAAAGCCGGCATATCGCCGTATTTTCAACTAATTTCCAGCTCACTAGTCAATGTGTTTATTCAGAGGAAGTATGCAGGAAAAAGTGGAAGTGTTTGAGGGACACTTATTTGAAGGAGAGGAGAAAGGAGATGGAGAAGAGGAGTGGGTCAGCAGCAGGGTCAGGAAAAAAGTGGCGGTACTCTGCGGTCCTGTCTTTCCTCGACCCCTTCGTTTCTCCCCGTGAAACAAGCGGGAATATGGAGAGGGGGGATGAGGATAGTCAGGCCGCAGAGGGCGAGACAGAGGCAGCAGCAGGGACAGGAGGTTTGTTGACAAGTGCAGCAATACAAGAGGGCATATAAGTTTTTTTTTGTTTTGTTTTTTTTGTTTTTTGGCAATGAAAAGTTTAAAATAATTTATCTTTGATTGGTGTAATGTGCAATGTTTTTAATGTGGTATTAATATTTACTATTTTCATGACAGAGATGACTTTGGAAAGCAGTGAGCCTGGGTCCCCTCTGCCTGAACCTGCTGCCTCTGCCAGCCTTTCCACACCTGCTGCTGTACCCACAGGTGTGTACAGGCAATAATGACCATGTGTACATGCATGTTATATTAATAACTAATAGCCTCATGCAACACTGAAGGTTTATGGATGAGTTTAATCCTTGTCTGCATTCTCATTGTACAAAATGTGTTATCATTTCAGTGACACCAAGAAGAAGGGCTCGGCGAAGGCCCAGAGAGGAGCCATCAGAGGTGGAGCAGCAGCTCCTGGAAGCTCTCAGGAGCCGTCCCGTTGCTCCGCCGCCGCCTCCACGCTCCGAGGATGAGCTCTTCCTCTTGAGCCTGGTTCCTTCCCTGCAGAGAATGCCACCTCAGACGAAAGAATTCGTCAAATTTCAAATTTATAAATTAATTTATGAAAGCAGCACAGTTGTGCTTAATTTGGAACATTTGGAACCTGCAAACTAGTTTTAGAAAAGAGGCAGCAATCTCTGCAGGGAACGAAGGAGATGTTCTCTCCTGTAGCCTTCTCCTCTCCTTTATCTAATCCCTCACTCTTCCCCCTTCCAAGCAAGATCTTTTTTATTCCTGAATGTAAATAATGTTAAATGTTTAGTGTATATAGTTTTATTGTGTAAATATTTTATATAATTGTATTGTAATGTAATTTCTTTTTATATATAAAGAATTTTTTTATATAATGACCAAAGGTTTTGATGTTTTACTTTGTGCACAACATAGTAAATCAAACATAATAAATCAGAAATTATATCGTTACATGGCAAACATTTGTATATTCATTCTAATTATATCCGGTTGCAAATCCACTCAGAGTAGTATAGTCAAAAATTATTTATTTGTGATTGGACCAGTGTTTTGTGTAATGTTCATGGAAATGCAACAATGAGACAGATTACATAAAAAAAAAAAAGAATATTTACAATAAAGGGTATGGTATGGTATTATTTATTGCCATGTCAGCAACAAAAGGCTATCTTCAGGGCAAACGACGTGTAATGCATATTTACAAGAGATAAACATAAAAGACATAAAACAACACAGGATATAATAAACAAAAACAATAATAAACAAAATACAAAAACAATTACTCGGTCGGTTGCCATGGGACTGCTCCTTCCTCAGAAAAGTGAGCCATGAAATTCTCCCTGACTCGGAGGGCCTCTCGTGCAGAATTATTGGCTGCAACCCGACCGAGACATTGCAGCGAGTCCTCTGACCCTTGAGCCGTTCCCCTCACAGCAGGTGCCTCCGCAGATCTCCTCATGAAGTTGTGGAGGACACACGTCGCCTTCACACACCTCTCCAGAACATCAGGCTGAACTTCTATGAGGCGACGATACATCCTCCACTGTGAAGACAGGATCCCGAACGCGTTCTCCACCACTAGCCGGGCTCTGGAGAGACGGTAATTAAACACCCGTTTCTCTCTTGGAAGTGTGCGTCCAGGAAACGGCCTCATGAGGTTTTTCCGGAGGGGAAAGGCCTCATCTGCCACAAAGACATAGGGCAGGGGTCCTCTGTGGTCAGCACCAGGAAGAGGACGGTCAGGTGGCAGATGGAGGGTACCATCCCTGAGTGCCTGACCAAAGGCTGAGTTGGCCAGAGTCCCGCCATCACTCGTCCGCCCGTATCCCCCAACATCAATCACCCGGAAGCAATATTCAGCGTCCACAACAGCAAGGAGAACTAAGGAAAAAGTTCCCTTGTAGTTGAAGAACTGGGATCCGGTGTTGAGTGGTGCCTTTATGAGGACGTGCTTGCCGTCCAGTGCTCCACAGCAGAGCGGGAAGTTCCACCTCTCCTCAAAGCCCTCTGCGATGGTCCTCCATTCATCAGCGGAGGGCACAGCCATGAACTCCTCCACTAAGCAGTCCCAGATTGCAGTCACCACATCTGGGACAATCTTGCACACTGTGGAGACACCAACACGGAAGCTGCTGGCGATGGTCCGGAAGGAGTCTCCAGTGGCAAGATATCTTATAAGAGACAGAAAATTAAAATTATTAATTATAAATATGTATAATACTACTGTTTGTAACATCATTCCTTGATAATATTTTACCTTTATTTACCATTTGCCCTGTTTTTTAGCCAAGCTACATTGCAAAAACAGACTATTTCTGAATATTATAATATTCAATAATATTTCACACACACACACACACACACACACACACATATATATATATAAATATATATATATATACACACAAACACACACACACACACACACTAGTTGTCATTTCATTGAAGTGCTGTATTGTTAACTGCGTGTTCAGTAGAGTATATATGAATAAAAGTTATTCATATTTATAATTAAAATTATTAATTATAAATATGTATAATAATAATGTTTGTGACATCATTCTTTGATAATATTTTACCTTTATTTACCATTTGCCCTGTTAGCTAAGCTACATTGCAAAAACAGACTATTACTAAATATTATAATATTCAATAATATTACACACACAAGTTGTCATTTTATTTATGTGCTGTATTGTTAACTGCGTGTTCAGTAGACTATATATATGTATAAAAGTTATTCACTTACCGGAGGCAGATGGACAGGCGCTCTGCAGGTGGAATAGAGCGCCTGTAGTTGGTGTCTTGGAGGGAAATCCTCCCACCGACACGGGACAGCAGGTCATCAAACTGGGACCGGCTCAATCGGAAGTACCGCTGAAACCGGCCGTCATCCAGGCGCAGCTCTTGGAGGAGTCGGTGAAACTCACCAAGCTGGGTACGCCTCTGAAGGATCTGATGAACCCAGAAACGACGCCGAACAACTTTACGACGTTTTTCAGCCTTCCACAACAAATAAAGCGCAGCTACTCTCTCAACGAAATCCATGTCAGCCATTTTGCAACGAACAGACTGGCGGCCAGGCAGCAGAAGCCCCTCCCATGACGCGAATTCGCGTCTGTTGTGAAGTTGTTTGCACGCGCGAATGACGCGAATTTTACCGCGCGAATAGCGCGAGTAAACTCAAATGTTCAAGCGGTCAACTACGCGCGAATAGCGCGTTTTTTCCGCGCAAGTCGCGTCCGGTGTGAACGCACCTTAAGTCCGGAGCGGATCGAAAACGCAACATTCTTTTATTGTTATTGCATGCTGTGTGCGCAAATGTTTTAGCATGTTAGTGGTATTTCCTCCCTTTGAGGAAATATCTACGCTGCAAGTATTGCAAGTTGCCCTATTTTCGTCTTTTTTGGTGAAATACAACCAGACTTTTAGCGTTTGTTCCGCTTAGGAGCCATGCTTACTGTTGACTGAGCGTAAGCTACGCAACGTGCATACGTTACGCAATGCGCGTGATGACGTCATTCGTGCCCACTGGAATCGTTAAGGGAATCGTTTGCAAATTTTGCAAACGATTCAAAGGAATTGAAACGCTGGGAACCGGTTCTCAACAAGAACCGGTTTTCGATTCCCATCCCTAATGAGTTCTTCACATTTATGGTTCAAATTCCTTCATTGTTAACAGGACAATTTCTATTCATACTGTACTTCTTCAGAATACCCAAGACTCTGTCTGTGTCAACTTTCAGTGAGCTTTGCCATTTAAATTCTTTTAAATGTCTGGAATATTTTAGTTAATATCTTGATATGAAAATGTGGAAATAAACAGCGGCACTGACCGTCTCTAACTTGGATAAACTCCTCCTTTGTTCCTTTAGCCCCACTTTTATTCAAATGATGAGCCATATGTGAGGTTGATGAATGATAGGCAAATGTTTTTATTTCCTGCCCGATATACTGTAATTAGGCCTACCTCAAGGACCAGCTGCTAACAATCTGTTCAATATTGACATGGACCATTTTTTTCTGTGACTGACCAACTAATAAAATATTAGTTAACTAAGCCTTTTCTCGACAACTAACATTCAGGGCCTGTCCACACGGAGACGCGTTTCGCTGTATACGTATAAATTTTTTATCGTATTGGCGTTTCATCCACACGGATCCGGCGTTTTAGGAGACTGAATCCGCTATTTTTTGAAACAGGGTCCCAAAGTAGTCTGGCTATCACCAGACCACGTTATGACTTCGTCATGATTCGTGGTCTGGGAACCACATGTTCATTTTCTCGTATTTGAGGCGTGGTTTACGAGTGCCCAGAGCCTTTTATTGGGCGATACGAATGTCTATCAAACGCGCCTGTGCGTAGCTCATACCCAATCGTTTCAATTATACCGGATGACGTATGTAGAGCGAACGCCAAAAGTTGCTCTTTATTCAAAATAAACTTGCGTTCTAAACAACTTAGAACACTATATACACCGTGTCTACACCGGACGCGACAGTTGCCGTGCCGCAATAGCTAAAGTATAATAGCTCAAAATCGTTCTAAGGCCGAGCATATTAGCGTTAGCCGCTTATGCTAACGATTAACTACATTACAATCCGATATTCAAATTAAAATATGCAATGTTCTTAACAGAAGCTCTAAATATGAAATTAAATTGAAACATACCTTACTTGAACTCTTTCATTTGATCCCGCAGTCAGTCTACACTGGACACGACAAAGCGACCGTTGCAAATCATTTAAACTTTGTGTGAGCACGTCATAAATAGATGCAGATCACTGTCGGGGATTTGCCGCTCCGCGCTGCATCCAGTGTAGACAGCATAATAGGTTCTAACGTCATTTGTCGCGTCGCATCGCGCCACTCGCGTCCGGTGTAGACAAGGTGTAAGGCTGCATCGAAAGATAACTTCGCGTCTGCTGCCATGCTGGATCCATAGTTAATAACCAACTGCTAAGGTGAGTCGCATAGAAGGCGTCATCGTCTTGCTGCTCCCTCCCCGTTCTGTGATTGGTTCCCTATCTTAGGTGAAAATTAGGTCCATGGTTTCCAGACTAGACTAGAAGCGTGAATAAAATCGCGCTGCGCAAGGCAGTATGGGGACACCCAGGCTAGTCCCAAAGTGGATAAATCTGAAAACGACACCCTCGCGGTTTCGTGTGTACAGCCAATCCGTATATTTTATGAAACGATGATGTCATCACATCACGTGTCGGCTGCGTCACACGTAACAGCAACAACAATATTGGCGGACTACATGATTGCGTTCGTGTTGCTACTAAGCCTACTAGCTTTATTACAGCAAAATCTATTGCTTCTATGCAACTGTTATGAGCAACAAGCGATAATGTTCGCATCTTCGTCTTCTTCCTCTTAGTTCGTATACAGCGCGCAAGGTTATGCGCATCATAGATATATATACGTAGATACCCCATTGGACCGCTCCAAGCACGTAGATGCGTCCGCCATTTTGGAACGGTCCACTTGACGTCATTCACCATACTGTAGGTTCGCAGACCAACGGCTGTGCATGACTGTGGCATTTCGAATATTCAGTGATTACTATGGTGATTTACATAGATCTATGGGTGAATGACGTCAAGTGGACAGCTGCAAAATGGCGGACGGCTTACGTAAAAAGGCCCATAGAAACAGTCACTAATGAGGCATCTACGTATATATATCTATGATGCGCATGCTCAAATTCTTCTTCTCCGTGTATAGCGTATCTCTATGGCAGAATTACAGCACCCCACAACTGGTCTGGCTTCCACGGGCTTCCACAGGGTGACGCACAACCCAGCAATTAAATATTAAAAACAGATTCTGTTGTGTGGACCCTTTTCAGTTTTGTATTTTTGATCAAAAACGAAATTTTAAAATATGAAAAACAAGATAATTTTCATTTTTCGTCTCTGATTCAAAATCAAATAACAAAAAAAAACCAATCAGATTTTCATTTTTGGATTTTCATTTATCAATTGAAAATGGAAAGGACGAATGATACACGGACCTACACGGTCCGTGTATATTTTGGTCATTGGATTTTCCTTTCAGAAACGGATATTAAAAAACAAAAAACAAGTGGTTATTTGATTTTTGTTTTAAAATACAAAATATAAAATTAAAATACAAAGTGTTTCTCTTTTTCAGTGTCAAAAAGAGATTAGCGAAATTTTAAAAATGATTTGAATTTCACTTTCTATTTCGGATATCAAAAAATAAAATTACTTTAAAACAGAAATGAAAAAAAGGCCCGTTTGTTCATATTCCGAGACCGGATGTGGTTAGCACTCACGTGACAAGACCGCCACATTTGACAGTTGTGAAGAAATTAAGTTACGTGCTGTGACGACTAATTGAGCGTGATCATAGAGCAGAGCAGACATGGATCAATACGTTGTTTTTCGAAACAATAAAAGAGTCTCTCTCAGGGAAGAAGACATGACTGCAGAAAAATTTTCCAGGTAAAAAATGTTTTAAGCTAACGTACGAACTCTAACGACAGCTAACGTTAACGTTCGCTGGCGAAACCGTAAAACTTTTCTTTTAACGGAAACATTGTGGTGTCTGATTTTAAGAAGTTAATCTCTCAGTAGTCACTGGAAAATATTAGCACTAATTGAGAAAAATGTGGAAATAAACACTTGCGGTTATTTGACTTATGCATTTCTTGACAGGTCTCAGCACATAGTCTATATGTGACTGACGACGCAAATGTGGCCATTTTTCCTGGAGCTTCTGGTTTTTTTAGTACATTGGACCTTACTCCAAGAGGTTCATGGTGAGGAGGAGGACACCTCATCATCTTCAAATGCCACAGCTCGTTTTTCATTTATGCGATCACCTGCGACTGTTACTCCTAGTACATCATCATCATCATCTGCTCAGCGGGCTGCCTCAGCTGAGCGCATTTTATTGATATACAAAATGCATAGACTATTTACATTAAATAGGATTTTGAATGCAGTGTGTGTCCATAATGATTATTTTAATATGATGTTCTTCCAGATCGGTTTTTCTTGCTGAGGTGGTTGGTGGGAGGTTGAGTCCCAGCAGAATGGTGGTGGTCCGGTTTTTGGAAACTGAGGCTACCCTTCAGGGGATAATCGGTAAAGTTCAAGATGCCATTGGGTGTCATGACCCAATGGTATTGACTGATGTGCAGGGGAATGCCATTTTGGAGTCTGAAGGCACAACTGGTGAGAAACATTAAAGGGTTAGTTCACCCAAAAATGAAAATTATCTCAGTTTAGACCTCCTTCTTTGTCGCATCATAATTTGAGATTTGGCTGAAACTTGCTCGATCAGAAAACGTAATTAAGACATTGTTAAAATAGTCAAAGTGACTCCAGTGGCTCAACCATACGTTTATCAAGCGACAAGAATACTTTTTGTGCATAAAAATCAACAAAATAACGACTTTATTCCACTATTCATACGTCTTCACATAGACTCACTGTTGGTCTACGCAGGTCATTTGAGTGGTGCGTGTGACGTTCAACCCAGAAGCTCTACGCACATAGACTAAGTAAAAACACCAAGGAAACACACAAGACCAAAGCTGAAGAGAATAAATAGTGGGATAAAGTCGTTATTTTGTTGATTTTTGCACACAAAAAGTATTCTCGTCGCTTGATAAACGTATGGTTGAGCCACTGGAGTCACTTTCACTATTTTAACAATGTCTTAATATTTTTTCTGATCGATCAAGTTTCTGCCACCTATAACACTACTGAGGAGTGATTTTCAGATGTCATCATAAAAATCTCAAATTATGATGTGACAAAGAAAGGAAGTCTTACACAGGGTTAGAATAACATGTGATGTGGGTGAGTAATAACTGACATCATTTTTGTTTTTGGGTGAACTAACCTTTTAATTTTGTTTTATTTTTAAGTCTTTACTTTTGTGATTTAAAATTAGAGGGGATGAGATACACTCATGATGATTTAACCTTTTTTCTGGTTTTCACCCCTAATGTAAAGGGTCCCAGTACTGGAAACAAAATGCAAGAAAGATTCTTGCTATACAAGAACAGGCCTTCCAAGAGGTACAGGGCTCTAAAAGGAGGAGAATTAGGTAATATTAAGTATTCATATTTCTCTTATTTGTCCATATATTGAAAGGCATTGTTTATTTACTTTTATTACATGGCTTGGTTAAATTCCAATATAGAATGCGGTCTGTTATTTCTTGATAACAGACCGCTGCGGAGTATAAGGCCAATTTATACTTCTGCGTCGAACTTACGCCGTAGCTACGTCGTAGGCTGTGTGTGATGCGCATACCCTTCGGAGTACCCTGACGTGCACCTCTCCAAAAATGTAACAACGCGTCAACTCAACGCGGACACAAGCGCTGTGATTGGTCTGCTAGGAACGCTCCCTCGGGTTTCACATGCTCCCTCTGCGCACGTGAACGCGGACAACGACGCAGAAGTATAAATGAAAACCAACGCGTTGCCTACAGCGTAGAGGCTTCGGCGTAGGTCCGACGCAGAAGTATAAATCAGCCTTTACAGACCGTTGTCGTGAAAAACAGAGCGTTGCTATGGTATGGACATGATTCTAACCGTAGACGGAGCACACTATTTTCTTTAGCGGAAGTTTAGCTGAAGCAATACAATCGTAAACTATCAATAAACTCCTTTTTAAATCAATATTTTGTTTCAAAGTAATGATTTATTTGGTATGTAGCCATGTAATAAGCGGGATAATGTATAGTGAGTCGGTAGTTATTGAGAATACAACTCCTTCAGGCTGCTCAAGATCCCTCCGCTTCGCGTCGGGCTCCCGATACAGCCTGTCGGGGTTGTATTTACAATAACAATCTCCTCGCTATACATTATCCCTTACATATTTGTCCTTACCTTTGTTGTCCAGACTATTAAAACTTAATTTCAAATCAGCACCGGTTTGCCAACCCTTTGGCCAAATAATGCTTCTGTATTTTAGTGGCTTCTATAATGTTTGGGCCAAAGATTTATTTGGCTACCACAAGCAAAACCACTAAAACACAAACAGTATATCTATTATGTTTTTTCCTTGTAATAGCCGAAAAGATGAAGATGCTGCTGGAATTGGAGAGGTGACTGAGAAGATAGAAGAGCTTGTACTGGCATCACAGACCTTACCAGATATCACTGCAGCAATCAAAGAGCTCACCAATCTAGCTGCCACTCAAAGAGTGATCCTGACTCCTTCCCAGCTACAGACCATCAAGCAAGGATTCTGCTGTGTTATTTGTATGAGTGAGTAAACAATAGATAGTCATTGTCCCACATGTACATTTATTTTGAATCCAGTTTGATCAAGAATTGTAATTTTCCAAATATGCATTATTACATTTTTTAACCATGGTCACCTATGTCTCATCCACTACAATTAATTACATGTACAAATGCAAACCTTTGTGTTAAAACTTATGATGTAACGATACATTAACAAAAGCTGTGTCTGAAATGGCTCCCTATCCACTATATAGTGCACTATTTAGGGTGTCTGCCAATTTGTTTCGATGTCCGAAATCTGAGTGAACGACATCATTCCCTACATTCGTTCACTACTTTTACCCACAATCCTCTCTGAATTAGAGTGTACATCCAATGTACCTATTAACCTATTATTTAGACAATATTATATGAAATATTAATGTTAACAACAATGCCACATATTATTACAATACCTGACTGTTAGTCAAACACATAAAATAAAATTGTGTTAATGCCTAAATAATATTTTAATAAAACAAAATTACCTTATTAATATTTTATTTAATTTTAACAAGTCATCTATATAAAATTGTCTCAAGCTCAGTCCTCTACACATTGAATTGTGGTAAATAGTGCTTCAGCAAGTGTACATCGGATGTACACTCTAAATCAGAAAGGGCTGTGGGTAAAAGTAGTGAACAAATGTAGAGTATGATGTCGTTCAATCAGAATTCGGACACCACTAGAAAATGGCAGACACCCTAAATAGTGGATAGGGAGGGATTTTAGACACAGCTATTAACTTCATAGATGGCATTATCCTGGCCCGGATACACTGGGGATGTGTCTATACTTTTTATTACATTTATTTACCTTTGTTTTATAACAAATATTCAACTGACTATCATAAATCTATGCATCATTTGAAAGCTAAAACATTTAAGAATCATGTTCTGAACATGTTTTTGCAATCAGTACATAAGAGAGGAAAGGGTTAAATGAAATCCTGAAGGACTGATAATGTAAACATGAGCAAAATGAACAGCAATACTTATCTTTTATCTCTTATGGTTCAGCTCACTTCGGAAGAATCCAATCAATAATTGAATTTCAATGTAAGGATCTATTCTTCAAAATGCATCCCAGTTTTTAATCCAAAACTGGTTGCACGACCTGTCACTTGCGCTCCTCGGTTTCCAAGTAGTTAAAAGGCTTGAAAACCAAGCCAATGTCTAGTCAGCAAATTTTTTGATTGATTGATTGTTTTCAGGCCTTTAACATAAAGTCTGATAAATGTTTCCCTAAGTTAAGTTCGTTCACAGAAATAGTAAGTAACTTTCATGTAAAATGTTTACCTTGTTTTACTCTGTTTCTTTGCTACTTTGAATTATGACTCTCGGGTAACAAAGTTTCAAGTGTCAGTTTAAAAAAAGACCAGTTGTGGACTATAGGGTTTAAGAGCTACAGACATTTGTAGTTGGTTATATGTCATTTTCAGAAAATTCTCAAAAAATAGGGGTGCTGGTTAAGAGTTAAGGTCATATAGACACACTAAGAATGACTAGTTTTTCTCATTTTGTCTTTTAGAATTTACTGAGGAGCCAGTCTTCACAGAGTGTTGCCGGAGCATTATTGGCTGCAAAACATGTGTGGTACAGTGGCAGGAGACCTCTGTGCACTGTGCAAAATGTAGAGGGAACACTGCAAACAACACCATATTTGAAATTAATGGTCTGTCAGAGACATTTTCTGTTCTGAGATCCCTTTTTGAAGAGGAGTAACATGTTGAATTTTTACACAAACAAATTTACAGTTAACAGTTAAAGGGATGGTTCGGAGTAGAATTGACTTCATTGCTATGCACTCCGAAGCCCATGTAAATACCCCATCCAAAGTTTTTTTTTACCTTAGTCGAACATTTATGGAGATATTAGAGTTTTTCGAATTGCTTGTTACAGGAGTGAATGGTACATGTGATGTATCTCGTAAATTGCACCACTAAACGTGCAAGTAATCTTACCAAACTTGTACAGTAGTGTAAATAGGTTATGTACTCACAAAACGCTGCATCGGAACATTTGTAAGTCCACCATGAGTGTTTTAAAAACACGTTTTAGCCGATCCCTACTAGTCTCAAAAACTACAAATGGCGACACGTCGACGTCACTTCCCTGGCTTGAAAAAAGCACGTAAAAGTCCTCCTACAAGTTGACATGCACACAGATGTAGTAGGAGGACTTTTACGTGCTTTTTTCAAACCAGGGAAGTGACGTCCACTTGTAGTTTTTGAGACTAGTAGTTCTCGGGTAAAACGTGAGTAGTTGGAATCCTATACCACCTGTCAAAAGATGATTGATGGCTTTGACCTTTTGACCTTTCCCCTCCCCCACGCCCCTCCCCCGCCCTTTCCCACGGTGCCCACCCACGTAGTGCATGACCTCGTGTTTGATCTTGCGGTGACCTTGTGAACTTTACTGACCTTGTTTTGATGGATTGACCAGGTGCGGGATTAATGGCTGACAGGTTTATGGGTTGTTGAGATGAGTTACGAGACGTTTACCAGGTGCGGGATGAACTTCTGACAGGTTTATGGGTTGTTAAAGCAAATTTACGAGACGCTTACCAGGTGCGGGACGAACTTCTGAGGGTTTTATGGGTTGTTGCGTGACCATCCGGTGTTTGACTGTCATCCGGGTCGAGAATTATAGCCTGTTTGCGTGACCATCCGGTGTTGTTCATCATTAGGGTGGAGGAAATACAGCGGCTGTGCGTGACCGTCCGGTGTTTGGGTGAGGAATGAAGCTTTGAAGAATGTTTTGGCGATTTTACGGTCTAGCCCCGCATCCGTGTTGTATCACAGGGTGTCAGGTTGCGTTTAGCATAGATAAATAGGGCTTTCCCCATCATATCTGCGGAGCATTCAGAGCTGTGAAATACATAGATATGGATGCGATACACAAAACTCCTGAGAGGGAATGGGACAAAGATTCTATGGAAGATCTGATTAGGGCACCGAGAAAACCGTACAGCAACAGTTTTAAAATGAGAGAATTTATAAAAGGATAAATATATATACTTTTAAATAATAAAATGATAATACTAATAATAATGCTTTTTTTAACATTTGAATCATTAAATCCCTTACGTTTTTACAGTCTAGGGTGAAAAATAAAAGTCAGCGTGCGTGTGTCTGTAGGCCCTCTTTGCTCTCATTCACTCATTGCAGGTCTGCCCGTGAGTGCTTCATGAGCTCGCGTTACACAACAGACCATTTGAACTTCTTATATGTAAAAGTGACCATACATGTGATGGGTGTATATAAAATACTTGTTCAACAATATATATTAGTTGCTATAAAAAATATTTATTATTGAAAAGTCTCTATTATCACAACAGTTACGAGTCCATAACCGCACGATGAAATATATTAACAAAGTCTTTAATGTTTTAAAAACATAAATGATAACACTCGGGCTCAACAGTGTAGCTTATTTATGTATACATTCAGTCCTTCAAGTCTTATTCTCTTCTTTAAAAAGAAATGAATATAAACGATGTGATCACACATGATATTAAATCAAAGAATAACATTTACACTAGTTTTTAGGTAGTAGTAAATATTGTAATGGGGAGCCAGCAACGTCAAAATAAGTAAACGGAAAAATGTATTTTAACAGACCAAAACATATGGATTATGTCTGGACATGCCTGGGCATGTCAGAGGACCTGGACATGCCTGGACATGTCAATTTGAAACCGTATCAACCCCTTAACCTACCCAATCACAGTAAACTTTCTCTATTTCTATTTTTTTTGTTGTTTTTTTGTTTTTTATAAACATTATTTACTATATTTTTATAAAGCTTTTGTACTCTACAAAGTGAACACCTACCAGTCACACAAAAAGTTCAACACACTTCCATTTGTAATAAAATATTGTAAGTCATTTAAATTATTATAGTAGGACTCAAGACATTTCATCATAAATCACATTTCGTTGTTATATCAATGTAATATACAAATTATTATACAAATTTGTGATCTGATAAGTCCTATAAATATTTCAACCTAAAAAGTGACTCAAACACAAAACACAATCATGCAGACTAATACACAAACATACATGCAAAAAAAAAAAAAAAAAAAGAAGCAAACACATGATGCAAACTCAAACACAAAACACAATCATGCAGACTAATACACAAACATACATGCAAAATAAAACAAAAAAGCAAACACATGATGCAAACTCAAACACAAAACACAATCATGCAGACTAATACACAAACATACATGCAAAATAAAACAAAAAAGCAAACACATGATGCAAACTCAAACACAAAACACAATCATGCAGACTAATACACAAACATACATGCAAAAAAAAAAAAAAAAGAAGCAAACACATGATGCAAACTCAAACACAAAACACAATCATGCAGACTAATACACAAACATACATGCAAAATAAAACAAAAAAGCAAACACATGATGCAAACTCAAACACAAAACACAATCATGCAGACTAATACACAAACATACATGCAAAATAAAACAAAAAAGCAAACACATGATGCAAACTCAAACACAAAACACAATCATGCAGACTAATACACAAACATACATGCAAAATAAAACAAAAAAGCAAACACATGATGCAAACTCAAACACAAAACACAATCATGCAGACTAATACACAAACATAAGCAAAATAAAACAAAAAAGCAAACACATGATGCAAACTCAAACACAAAACACAATCATGCAGACTAATACACAAACATAAGCAAAATAAAACAAAAAAGCAAACACATGATGCAAACTCAAACACAAAACATAAGCAAAAGACAAAGACAAATTAAAAACATGTAAAACAATATTGTCACTAAAATTTTAAACAAGTATTTTTGTTTTCTCAAAACATATACGATCACAACACAAACATGTACGATAACGCTGCTCACGTATTATTGTAGCCCAGTTTGTGCTGAATACATTATAATCATAACCATAAATATGTTTTAAGGTACTGGAAACACACAAATGTCAGGGTAGGACAAAACATCAGCAGCAGCTGCAAACCCCCTCAGACACCATGAGGGTTAAAAAAGATGGTAATATATATATATATATATATATATAATTAAGGCATCAAAGTAACAAACATGTCGCTACATCGAAACAAATCATTCATCGTACATCTTAACATGTATTCAACATTTAGGTTTATTGAACACATAACCCACTTATTTTAAAGATGATATTAAACATTTCCATGTTTATAAAAATAAACATTTACAATACTTTTAGACGGTCATGTATATAAAACATAGTAACAAACATGTCACTTCAGCAAAACAAATCATTATACAACGTTCATTTTATATTTTTACATTTATTGAAGTTATAAAACATCAAAGTAACAAACATGTTACTAAAGCTAAACAAATAAACCATTGTACATCTCAAACAAGTATTCAACATTTAAGTTTATTGAACTTATAAAACACATCTTGCGCTTTTTAAAGACGATCTCCATGTTTATTAAAATTAACATTTACAATACTTTCAGGTGATCATAAATATAAAACAAACATGTTACTACAGCTAAAGAAATCATTCACCGTACATCTTAAACATCTTAAACAAGAATTCAACATTTAGGTTTTTGAACTTATAAAGCACATCATGCACTTCTTTTAAAGATAACAAAAAACATCTCCACGGCTTTTATAAAATTTATAAAAATCATAAAAATGGCTTACATTATGTTCTTCGAACATTGAAATCCATTCTGTGAATGAAATATTTGCAAAAATGTTTCAGTTGGAATATAAATAAAACTCTATGGTCCTCCCAGGGATAAACTCCAATGTGAAACTGATGCTCCAGACCCCTCAAACAGACTGATTCGTGATGGTGATGAGTAAACCAGATGTTCTCCTTGAAAAGGAGTTTCCCTACAGACAAACTTAAATTTCAACTAAAGAATAATTTGTATTAGATTTATTTCACACCATTCGCTTTAGATGGCTAAAGTTTCTTATTTTAATCATAAACTTCAATGTATATCCCCCTCACACACACTTCTTTTTGAGTTGTACCTTTTAGAAAATGTAATGGTTATTTTATTTCAAAAACATGTTGCTGCTTTTAAGGTTATATAAATAAAAAATATAGAAATATAAATCTGGAGCCCAATATCTTAATATCATTATTGCTGTACTCATACTTTTCTGAAGGATCTTTATCAGCATAATAAATATCGGGGATAATTAGCCTTCACTGAAAATACACTATTCTTCATCTACTCTAAAATATATGTAGACAGTCAGCATATGTTGATGGTCATGTCTTTGAATTGAGAGCTTTACCCAATTTTGGGCCATAAGGATGTTACTACATATGAGAAAAGACACCACCAAAGACATCTCATGTTACGTAGACATGCATTCTTCGAATACCCACTGACTTTTTGCGTGAATGACACAACACATGTGAGGAGTGTTTTCTGGGGGTCTCCTGAGAATATACAGTTGCTCTGAAAAAGTCATTCTGACACATACGAGACTCCCATTTTAAGGAGAAATCTCCACAGCCCGTCTCATGAACGCTTGACTGTAATCGCAAAACACAACACCATTATACACTGTTTTAATCTGTTTATTCAATTATTTAACACACATACTTAAATTCAAATTTTTACACCTGGTACTTTATCAGTCTGATAAATGTGTGGT